>NC_080672.1:209411215-209572800 GCF_030247195.1 Topomyia yanbarensis | reverse complement strand
TTGTGTCGAGATGTGTGTGCTAGTGTGTGTAGTAAGGTAGTTAGAGGTCGTGAGTGTGTGTGTGTCGTGTAAGTGTGTGTTGTGTGGGTGGTAGTGTAGTAAGTGCCGTGTGTCGGTGTCGTAGTGTAAGGTGAGTGTAGGTCCGAGACGCTGTGAGTGTATTGATTAGATTATATATATACTATATATATATAGATATATATATATATATATATATATATATATATATATATATACTTATATATATATATATATATATATACTATATATTATATATATATGTATCCCGGGGGGGTGATAGACCTGTCATATTTGCGAGAAAAAAATTGTTCTACACATACCCATCAAATCTCCAACCGTTACACGAGTTATTGAACTTTTTTAGTGTAAAAACCTTATTTGTCTTAAAATCACCTCTAACTTTAAAAGTGTACTTTGTATTTTAAATGTTTTAGTTCCATTCGAAAGGTGAGAACATTTCGCATTGAGTGGTGCCCTCACATGTTTCAGCTAATGAGTTTAAGTAGCCTTTCAAAGTAATTTATTGAAAATTAAACAATTTTAAACGATTTTTCGTTTATTTCTTGAAAATCCTAATAGTTAACCTCATCATTTAAATAATTCAGATTGTTAGTCTTGATGAGCTGCTTAATTTGTTCTTTGACATGATACACTTACCTTTCCTTATTTTATTTTCATGATTTTGGGTTATTCAACTTGGATATTTTTATCTCATTTTCACTAGTACCAGCTCTAATTGAAAAATTACGGCACTTATTGTACTTTTTACATTTCTTATAAAAGAAATGTATAGAATTCGCTCAAACTTTCAAGATTTTTTCCGAGGCCCGGAGGGCCGAGTCTTATATACCAATCGACTCAGCTCGACGATTTGGGACAATGTCTGTGTGTGTGTGTGTCTGTGTGTGTGTATGTAACGGACAATTTCTCATTCGTGTTTCTCAGCAATGGCTGAACCGATCTTATCCAAACCAATTTTAAATGAAAGAACTAAAAAACAGTATGAACGCTATTAATTTGTTTTTGATTCTGATGTTTAGTTTCCAAGATATGAATGTTTGAATGCGCAAAAATGGCGTTTTTTGCAGTTTTTTTAAATTATCTGCCGAAATTGACAATGTAGATTAACAATTTATATGTTTTTAGACAGCTTTAACGAATACCTTTCGAACAAGCTATAGATTGTTGAAATCGGACTATTATCAAAAGAGATATTTAACATTAAATGCGGACGAAAGATTTTTATCATTTCCCATAGCCAGAAATATGACCAAAAACATGTAATCTATGTTTAACGCCAAAACGGCTTATTTTAGGTCAATAGTATCTTCGGAGAATTTAATGGAGGCAATATGCCCTTTCTTTTGGTATTGTGCTTTTGCTGATTAATCCCCCTATGAGTGAGATATTTTCACAATTTTTTTTGGAAGTGATTATATCGAAATGATGCCTTCAGCAAATTTGTAGCTCTTACTTTTGCGAATAACTTTACTGAAGACTTCAAATATCTATTTTGAATACTTTAAAAGTTATGGCTTGTTGTTTGTTGATTACTCTTTGTCGCCTATTTATTGTTCAATATAGTAATAATCCATTGAAATAAGCCAAACATTATTTCGATAAAACGAATTTTGTATTTCATTTTACTATCTACAACCGCTAGAAATAATCACCGAACACTTCCAAGTTACCTGGAAGGAACTTGATAACTTATCAGTACAAAAATGTTCAGTTGTGCGAACTTTCTGACTGCAATTTTGCTAACTTATAACCATCGGATCGATCTGAAACATATCGGAAAATGAAAAGCGAAATAAATAACTCCAAGCAACGGCGTAGCCAAGAGAAGGTTTTGGGGTTTAACACCATACATCCCCCCCCACAACACCCAAAAAAAATTGGATTGAAGTTGAAAATTTATTGATGCAGACTGATTTAATTCAATATTACAATAACAATTATCTGATCCGTAGATTGATAACCTGTAGTTGTAAACATCATGAGGACTTTTGATAAATTGTCGGAATGGGGTCCTGATATGTAACTGATCTCTTGGTCTTGATTTCACAGTTATCTAATAGCATCAATATCAAATTCCTGTCTGAAAACATTCCAATAGAAAATTCCAGAGTTCTGTAATCAATCATAATCCTCAGATTTATTTTCAAATTGATCTCGTTTTTGTAGAGATGTACTGTAATAAAAGTCTTTATTTAATAGGAAGCGAAGTTAAAATTGATTTAATTCTATGAAACATAGAACTGCTCAACGAAAAATGCATAAATTTCAACAATTGCTTAAAATGTGTTTGCCTTTCTCATTCACTCTAAAATTCGTCGATCTAATCCCGACCGGGAGGACCGAGTGTCATATGCTAATCGACTCAGTTCGTCGAGATCGGAAAATGTCTGTGTGTGTATGTATGTGTGTGTATGTGTGTATGTGGAAAAAATGTGACCTCTGTTAATCAGAGATGGCTGGATCGATTTGCACAAAGTTTGTCTCAAATGAAAGGTACAATCTTCCCATCGGCTGCTATTGAATTTTTTATTGATTGGACTTCCGGTTCCGGAGTTACGAGTTGAAGAGTGCAATCACACAACAAATTCCCATATAAACTGAAATGAAAAAATTTCAAAATCAAATTTGTATTTTTGATGCCAAATGACAAAAATTGATTTTTTTGGACTTTGGTACTTATTTGCTCTGTTACTATTTTCTGAAAAATTATTTCTGCATAATTTTAAAACTTCAAAAATTACGGTTTCGGAATTATGCCGTTTAGACATTAAGATCGATTTTCACCAAACCCCCACCAATTGTAAAATTGGTATTGTAAAAAAACGTAAGGGCGATACTTCAATGCTGATAGGTGGGACCGAAAAAGTAAACAATCGCCAAAGGGACTATATACTATATATACAATCATTTTGTCAATTTCAATAGTAAACACAAATTTTTATTTAATAATTTCAAATACTTCATGAAGTTTTGGGTTTCGATCACTGAATCATGCAATCTAGGATGTAAAAAACACAATAGTTCTAAATTGGAAATAAAACCAAGTCTGGAAATATGCACTGTTGATTTTCTTTGAATGCACTATGAGTCACAAGGGCGATTTTTCGGTACAAAAATCAATAACTCCCAAACCGTTCATTTTAGAGAAATTATGTCTGAGAGAATATTTTGGGGATTAAATTCGCTTTCTTTTAAAGTAAAATGTAGCTAGGGTGGTCCTCTCAAACATTCTTTTCGAAAAATTATTTTTCGAACAAAATGGTATAGCAAGGTACTTACTTCAGCAAAGTTGTAGAAAAATGTTTTTCAGTTAACATTTTCAAATGAATTAAAGTTATAGCACTATCGGTTTTTATGTTATAATTATTTTTATTCTTTAACTTAGGGTGTTTCTGAAAAAATCAGTTTTTTAACTATAACTTTTTAAATAGTTAGTCTATCTTCATACTCTCTATGAAGCAATTTTAGTACTTTTCATTGCGCATATTTCTGCTGAAGAATGTAAATCGATATCATTTTTCGTTATCGAGTTACGATCATTTTTTTAAATAAAAATGATAGTTTTCAATGTCCTCTAACTCAGAAGGTTGCAAAAACTAGCAGCTAAATTTGTACTCTTTTGAAAGTGCATCAAAAATACTATAAAATATTTCAAAATCAAAGTCAGCATTTTTGCCCTTCGATGTCAAATATAAACAACAACACCACGAGTCGTGACAGTTTAATTGGTATCAATCTCATTCATGAATCGAATCGCAGTAGCCGACGACTGCTTTGATCAACGCGTGTAGTGCTTTGTATTATTAGTGCTGTTAAAATGCATGTTCGATCTCTGGAAAGTGGCCAAAGGTGAAAATAAAAATAAAATAAAAGTTGTGTTTGAGGAAATAATGAGATAATATGATGTGGGACAAAATGAAAAAAATAAGTTCACTCAGAATGCAAAAGCTGTAACAATTAAAACATGTAAAAGGTTTGATCAATTTTGGAAAGACAGTAATCGAATTGAGACGAAAGTGCTCGATAAAAATTCGAAATATTTTGAGAAGCCGTTAACAGTTCCTACAAAAGATTCAAACTGCACTTCCTCCCAAACCATCATTCACAGAAATTCGTCGCTTACTTAGAACAGAATGAAGGGTAATCCTTAATTCATTTGCTTTTTAAGACAAAATGCGCTACATTTTATATTATGTCAACACTTCCATTACCAACAAGTTTCATGAGCGAACAAGGAGCTGAGGCTCGGAACGATCAACTGAGTCACGGTAGAAATTGTTCAAGAGTCGCGAACATGGAAGATGTTTTCTTTAGAGCAATGGACTCGCCTAATCCGGTTCTTGCAGTTAGAAGATCCCGATACAGTAAACGCACTGAAATAAGTTCAATATTAAATGAGTTAGCACTTTGAGAAAAGAGACACGATTCAGATAACTATAACGACGACGATGCTGATGATGTTGATGATTGTGATTATAATAATTATGAGGATGACGATGATAATAAAGTAGTTACGTAGAATAGTAAAATAAATATCTGTCTGAGCCTAACGTTTTCAATATTTGTGTACATATATTTGACAAGCTCAAAAAATCATTTAACAACTCGACTTTTTGATCTAGTAAAGCAGGTTCTAAATGGCAATGACCAGACCCTTAAAAACAGCCGTATGCTGATGTCATTTAATCATAATGTTGATGTCAACATTTTTCGCTGAATGACAAAAAAGCAAAAGTTGATTTTGAGATATTTTACAGTATTTTTGATGCACTTTCAAAAGAGTACAAATTTAGCTGCTAGTTTTTGCAACCTTCTGAGTTAGAGGTCATTGAAAACTATCATTTTTATTTAAAAAAATGATCGTAATTCGATAACGAAAAATGATATCGATTCATATTCTTCAGCAGAAATATGCGCAATGAAAAGTACTAAAATTGCTTCATAGAGAGTATGAAGATAGACTAACTATTTAAAAAGTTATAGTTAAAAAACTGACTTTTTCAGAAACACTAAAATGACACCCTAAGATAAAGAAGAAAAATAATTATAACATGAAAACCGATAATGCTATAATGCTATAACTTTGATGCATTTGAAAATGTTACTTGAAAAACATTTTTCTACAACTTTGCTGAAGTAAGTACCTTGCTACACCATTTAGTTCTAAACATAATTTTTCGAAAATAATGTTTGGGAGGACCACCATAGCTACATTTTGCTTTAAAAGTAAGAAAATTTAATTTCCAAAAATATTCTCTCAGACATAATTTCTCTAAAATGAACGGTTTGGAAGTTATTGATTTTTGTACCAAAAAACAGCCCTTGTGACCCATAGTGGAATGGTGGGTTTTTTCAAGAAAAAGCGTTGATGTCTTAATTCTCAGTCGCGTTGGAAATTTGAGTAAAGTATAAACTTCAAATCGATTAAAACAAATCGATTTTTTTGGCTCAGTACAATATACATAACCCCTTTAGAAAAATCAGTTTTCCCACCACAATGCATTAATTGAGGAATTTAGATATTTTATTAACAGAGCATTCGCAATAATTCTTTTGTATGTCTATTTTATGGGCCATTTTTTCGCCTTCCCATTGATTTGGTTTGAGATTTCTAGCACTGATGTTGTCCTATGCTGATTTGAGTGATTCTCTGAGTCCTGCCACTATCCCATGTAGTATGTGTTATCTAAAACATCGCGAAGCATCAAGTTCTAAATGTTCTCAAACGATATAATATCCGAAGAGAGTGATAAGAGTTATAAGAAATGTCTCATCACACTGTTAGGTGGATTAAAAGCGTTTTTTTTTCTTTTAATTCAAAAGCCAGGAAAATTTTACAGTGAAAAATGTATTAATACCTTTCAGTTAAGTGAATTTAGTATTCTTTTAAAAGTAAATTAGTTTAAAGTTAGTGCTATTATTGTCATTTTCGTTAATTTTCTTAAAATAGTAAATAATTAACATCACCATTATTATCATGGAAATAATGCATCTCAGCAAGTTCCACAGTTCTTTCTTTGACTCCATTCAATTATCTCTTTTGGTTTCGACGCAAAATCGTTTTTATCACATCGTTTCATATTAAAAAATAATGATTTCGAACCCACTACATTTGTAGGGAGCTCATGCTGTGTTAACTATTAAATAGCATCAAAATGAAAAGAGATATAGACAAAGTGTCTAATAAAAAGTTATAGAGAACATTAAGAGGCATCAAATGAACAATAGTTACGATAAATTTTGTTGATTAATAATTAGAATAATTAAAAAACTCTCCAAAAAACACAAATTTTGAGTTATTTCGTTAGTAAAAAATCATTTAGCACATATATGCAAGCTTAGAGCTCACCGGCGACTTAACCCTTTGTCTGCTACCGTAGTGGTCAGGGTCTTTTGGCATTAGAAATGCGAATCACCTGAGTCTACGGCATGTCCGAACAAGCGTAAAGTAACTTGTTACTTCATGCTGTCGGAACCGACAAAAAGTTAAGTCACGGTAAACTTCCACACTAAGCATTTGCGACGTTGAAACTCATTGAATGAGCCAGTTTTGTTTGTTCCCTCACCAATTGCCTGCCTGAGTGATTTTATTTTATCGACTATTGTGACTGTCTCAGCGTGTGTGACAATATGGTCACATGTGTTGCTGATTTGCACGGTGTCGGCAGCTTTCACCCAACGCTGCAACGATGAATCCCCATCACGGTAAGTTCTATTTTTACCATTTTTTTTGTTAACCATTTTTGTTAACGACCTATTGAGTTAATTTGTCAACAGTTTTTTCGGCATTTAATTAGCAAGGGACTGGAAGGTGAAGTATATTTTCCAATATTTAGAGCCATAGTACTCAAGGGAGAGCAAGGTGTTTAAAGGAGAAAGTTTAGAAAAGCGTGGAAGGATCATATATGCAAGCTTAGAGCTCACCGGCGACTTAACCCTTTGTCTGCTACCGTAGTGGTCAGGGTCTTTTGGCATTAGAAATGCGAATCACCTGAGTCTACGGCCGTAGAAGAAGAATTTAAGAAGTTTCGCTAAAAATGACTTAATTTGGACATGATTTTGAGGTGTCTCCAATCAAAAATCGTGTTTTTGCTATGTTTCCATAGTAAGATCACTTACACTCCGATTTATTAAGCCCTACATGCCAACATATCATCGAATGTTGTTCCTTAGACATCAGGGTTGTTAATCGATAATCAATCGTCATCGTTGATAACGTTAACCACCCGCCAACGGCATCGAAAACTCCGTTAACGATAATGTATCGTCGGATTCATCGTCAATAATTCATCGGTGGTTATCGCGATACATTTTGCGTTACTTTCCCGTTTATTGAAGTTGAAGTTGATGCGGTTAACTTTCAATTGTTTCGAGATTAATTACTATTGAAGGACATGTTGTTGGGAGTTGAATATGAATAGTTTTGGAGTTTTTTTATACACAGGGGTGGGGGGAGGGGGTTTGGGGTCCGACAATGTGTCAAAAGGGATTTTTTGTCAACTTTTCAGGAGTGTTTTATAGTGAAGGAAAAGTTATTGGCAGTTGAATATCAATAGTTTCGGACATTTTCAATACACAGGGGACTCGACGATGTGTCAAAATGAATTTTGTTCAACTTTTTCAACAACTATCAAAACCGTTTGGTGGGCTCTAGCCTACGTTCAAGTCAAATTCGAGTAAACTCCTTCTTTAGAATAGTCTTCTTATCTTAGAGATGCAAAATATTCAAAAATAAAAATACTGTAGTGTAAGACCTCCTTAAAGGATTTTTTTACTAAATGATCAGAACGGGTTATGATGCTTTGTCGAGGGACTAAAGAAGAATATTTTAACTGCTGCGGTTTATTAAAAAGAAAGAAAAAAATAAGTTTGCGTTTCGACTTCGTCTCTTCAGAACTAGAAAAAATATGTGCCGATTTTGTTAACGTTATCGTTTCATCAGCCTAAAATTCACCAAGGGGCTGATAAAAACGGTTCTTCACTGTATTCAAAAAACGACTAAAACTTTATTATCATGCCGTTTATAAATTACACTACATATTTAAGGGTAAAAGAAGGAAGCATGAAGCATCCTGTTACGTAATGGAGAGAAGGAACGGAGGGGGGGGCATTCAAGCATTGGAAATATGTATATTGTCCTTTTTAAAATCCAAAATCTTCTAGTTTAAATTAAAATTATAATAAAATCTGTTAATCATAACACCACTTAAATTTGTAGTGTAATTTGTGAATAATAGTGGATTAGTAATTTTTTCAATATATGTTTTTGTTTACTAATTACACAATAGCTCAAAATTTGTTTTCTTCATGGTCAAAACAATTTTGATCACCTTACTGTGCACCAACTTACTCGAAAAGTTGAAAAAAAAACCATTTTGACACATCGTCGGACCCTTCTGCGTATTGAAAATGTCCAAAATTATTGATTTTCAACTACCAACAACTTTCCCTTCAATATAATACACTTTCCCGGAAAGTTGAAAAAATTCATTTTGACGCATCGATGGACCCCACTGTGCATAGAAAATGTCCAAAACTATTGATTTTCAACTGCCAACAACATGTCCTTCAATAACTAATTATTTCTAAACAATTGAAAGTTAACCGCGTCAACTTCAACTCCAATAAACGGGAAAGTAACGCAAAACATATCGCGATAACCGATGAACCGACGATGACGATGAAGGTATATATATATATATATATATATATATATATATATATATATATATATATATATATATATATATATATATATATATATATATATATATATATATATATATATATATATATATATATATATATATATATATATATATATATATATATATATATATATATATATATATATATATATATATATATACAGGGTGTTTGGTTCATGGTTAAGAATCTCTCGGGTGGTGATAGACTGCCATATTTGGAGAAAAAAAATGTTCTACACATACCATCAAATCTCAACCGTTACAGAGTTATTGATCTTTTTGTGTTAAAAACTTAGTTGTCTTAAAATAGCTCTAACTCAAAAAAATATACTTTGTATTTCAAATCTTTTAGATCCATTGGATAGGTGAGAAAATTTTCCACTGAAAAATTTACTCAAATGTTTCAGCTAATGAGTTTAAGTAGCCTTTTCAAAGTAATTTATTGAAAATTAAATAATTTTAAACGATTTTTCGTTCATTTATTGAAAATCCTAATAGTTAACCTCATCATTTTAGTAATTCAGATTGTTAGTCTTGATGAGCTGCTTAATTCGTTCTTTGCCATGATACACTTACCTTTTCTTATTTTCACGATTTTTGGTTATTCCACTCGGATATTTTTATCTCATTTTCACTAGTACCAGCTCTAATTGAAAAATTATGGCACTTATTTTACTTTTTTTTCTTTTTATTCGAAAACCAGGAAAATTCTACAGTGAAAAATGTATTAATACCTTTCAGTTAAGTGAATTTAGTATTCTTTTAAAAGTAAATTAGTTTAAAGTTAGTGCTATTATTAGCATTTTCGTTAATTTTCTTTAAATAGTAAATAATAAACATCACCATTATTATCATGGAAATAATGCATCTCAGCAAGTTCTACAGTTCTTTCTTTGACTCCATTCAATTATCTCTTTTGGTTTCGACGCAAAATCGTTTCTATCACATCGTTTCATATGCAAAAATAACGATTTCGAACCCACTACATTTGTGGCGAGGTCACGCTGTGTTAACTATTAAATAGCAGCAAAATGAAAAGAGATATAGACAAAGTGTAAAATAAAAAGTTATAGAGAACATTAAGGGGCATCAAATGAATAATAGTAACGATAAATTTTGTTGATTAATAATTAGAATAATTAAAAAACTCTCCAAAAAACACAAATTTTGAGTTATTTCGTTAGTAAGAAATCATTTAGTACACTTAACTAAAAGATATTTGTACATACACTGATAGGAAATTTTCTCAGCTTTCCAATGAAATCTTGTAAATAACGATATAAAGCATATTTTTTAGATTAGAGTCTTTTAAGCACTTGCAAGTCGGTTACAGGAAAAGTATAGTAATGAAATTACAAAGAAATGAGAAGAAATAGAAATATGACGTCCAAGAACAAATTATGAATTGTCCTAAAACCCAACTTTTGGATAATGGATATTGCTATAATCATACTTCGTTATTTCGAGAAAATTAGCAAAAACCTCATCAAAAACACAAACTTTTAACTACTTTACAGCTAAAAGGTAATTAAAACTAATTACTTAAAAGATTTGAGAACACCATTGAATAGGAAATTTTCTCACCTTTCGAATGGAACTGAAATATTTAAAATACAAAGTATACTTTTAAAGTTAGAGGTATTTTAAGACAAATAAGTTTTTTACACAAAAAGTTCAATAACTCTGTAACGGTTGAGATTTGATGGTATGTGTAGAACAATTTTTTTCTCCAAATATGGCAGTCTATCACCCCCCGAGAGATTCTTAACCATGAACCAAACACCCTGGCTGGCTGAAGGCATCATTTCGATATAATCACTTCCAAGAAAATTTGTGAAAATATATCACTCATAGGGGGATTAATCAGCAAAAGCACAACATCAAAAGAAAGGGCATATTGCCTCCATTAAATTCTCTGAAGATACTATTGACCTAAAATAAGCCGTTTTGGCGTTAATAATAGATTACATGTTTTTGGTCATATTTCTGGCAATGGGAAATGCTAAAATCTTTCGTCCGCAATTAATGTTTATCTCTTTTGATAATACTTCGATTTCAACAATCTATAACTTGTTCGAAAAGTATTCGTTAAAGCTGTCTAAAAACATATAAATTGTTAATCTATACTGTCAATTTCGGCAGGTAATTCAAAAAACCTGTTTTAATCCACCTAGCGGTGCAATTGTGCCTTTCTCATTTCTCTAAACTATGGCACGGAGGCTTTTTATGTTTAACATAATCGTGGAAATGTCCATTACATTCTTAGTACACTTTGCACTTATACACAATGGCATGCCAGCCACGAACTTGATGAGCTACGTGTCGACGGTGAAACACTTGAAACAAAAAAATATCATACTCCATTAGCCTAATCAGCATTAGATCAATGTTATCTGCTTGCTAACTCATTTTGTCATGCGGAGATGGGTATGTGAGGAGGGCGAAAGTCCCATGAATGAACGACTCCCCAGCTTAAATTGGTATGCTTTGTAATATAGTGGTGGTTTAAAGATGATGGGGTTGAAAGGGAGGGGTATGAGGTGGTGGTCTGAGCGGTGATTTAAGGAGATTTTTAAAGGAGGGGAGTGAACAGTAAAGGGGGGGGGGGTGTAACCCCTCTCCGTAAACCATCAACTACGCCCCTGTTAAAATCCAGAAACCTTATGCGAGTTGAAAAAAAAATTCTATTTTTAATTTTTCCTATAGTTTTTATGCGAAATTTCTGTGTGGCCGCACTCTGAAACCCGTAATTCCGGAACCAGAATTCCGATCGATCCAAAATTCAATAGCAGCCGATGGGAAGGTTGCACCTTTCATTTGAGACTAAGTTTGGGCAAATCGGTCCAGCCATCTCTGAGAAAAATGAGTGACATTATTTGACACATACGCACATACATACACACCCACACATACACACACACATACACACACATACATACACACATACACACACACATACAGACTTTTTCCGATCTCGACGAACTGAGTCGAATGGGATATGACACTCGGCCCTCCGGGCCGGGATTAGGTTGACGTTTTTCAGAGTGATTGCATAACCTTTCTATATGAGAAAGGCAAAAATGTGCAAAATCCAAAAACGTGAATCTTCGTCAAATTTTTTTCGTGTTTGCATCAAATCTCGACGTTTTATGCACCTTGAATACATTTAGCATCAAAAATAAAAATTCTATTTTTAATTTTTCCTATAGTTTTTATGCGAAATTTCTGTGTGGCCGCACTCTGAAACCCGTAATTCCGGAACCAGAATTCCGATCGATCCAAAATTCAATAGCAGCCGATGGGAAGGTTGCACCTTTCATTTGAGACTAAGTTTGGGCAAATCGGTCCAGCCATCTCTGAGAAAAATGAGTGACATTATTTGACACATACGCACATACATACACACCCACACATACACACACATACACACACATACATACACACATACACACACACATACAGACTTTTTCCGATCTCGACGAACTGAGTCGAATGGGATATGACACTCGGCCCTCCGGGCCGGGATTAGGTTGACGTTTTTCAGAGTGATTGCATAACCTTTCTATATGAGAAAGGCAAAAATGTGCAAAATCCAAAAACGTGAATCTTCGTCAAATTTTTTTCGCGTTTGCATCAAATCTCGACGTTTTATGCACCTTGAATACATTTAGCATCAAAAATAAAAATTCTATTTTTAATTTTTCCTATAGTTTTTATGCGAAATTTCTGTGTGGCCGCACTCTGAAACCCGTAATTCCGGAACCAGAATTCCGATCGATCCAAAATTCAATAGCAGCCGATGGGAAGGTTGCACCTTTCATTTGAGACTAAGTTTGGGCAAATCGGTCCAGCCATCTCTGAGAAAAATGAGTGACATTATTTGACACATACGCACATACATACACACACATACACACACACATACACACACACGTACACACACACGTACACACACACATACATACACACATACACACACACATACAGACTTTTTCCGATCTCGACGAACTGAGTCGAATGGGATATGACACTCGGCCCTCCGGGCCGGGATTAGGTTGACGTTTTTCAGAGTGATTGCATAACCTTTCTATATGAGAAAGGCAAAAATGTGCAAAATCCAAAAACGTGAATCTTCGTCAAATTTTTTTCGTGTTTGCATCAAATCTCGACGTTTTATGCACCTTGAATACATTTAGCATCAAAAATAAAAATTCTATTTTTAATTTTTCCTATAGTTTTTATGCGAAATTTCTGTGTGGCCGCACTCTGAAACCCGTAATTCCGGAACCAGAATTCCGATCGATCCAAAATTCAATAGCAGCCGATGGGAAGGTTGCACCTTTCATTTGAGACTAAGTTTGGGGAAATCGGTCCAGCCATCTCTGAGAAAAATGAGTGACATTATTTGACAGATACGCACATACATACACACACACATACACACACACATACATACACACATACACACACACATACAGACTTTTTCCGATCTCGACGAACTGAGTCGAATGGGATATGACACTCGGCCCTCCGGGCCGGGATTAGGTTGACGTTTTTCAGAGTGATTGCATAACCTTTCTATATGAGAAAGGCAAAAATGTGCAAAATCCAAAAACGTGAATCTTCGTCAAATTTTTTTCGTGTTTGCATCAAATCTCGACGTTTTATGCACCTTGAATACATTTAGCATCAAAAATAAAAATTCTATTTTTAATTTTTCCTATAGTTTTTATGCGAAATTTCTGTGTGGCCGCACTCTGAAACCCGTAATTCCGGAACCAGAATTCCGATCGATCCAAAATTCAAAAGCAGCCGATGGGAAGGTTGCACCTTTCATTTGAGACTAAGTTTGGGCAAATCGGTCCAGCCATCTCTGAGAAAAATGAGTGACATTATTTGACACATACGCACATACATACACACACACATACACACACATACACACACATACATACACACATACACACACACATACAGACTTTTTCCGATCTCGACGAACTGAGTCGAATGGGATATGACACTCGGCCCTCCGGGCCGGGATTAGGTTGACGTTTTTCAGAGTGATTGCATAACCTTTCTATATGAGAAAGGCAAAAACTGCAAAGATGCCATTTTTACGCATTCAAACATTCATATATTGGAAACTAAACATCAGAATCAAAAATAAATTAATAGCGTTCTTAATGTTTTTTAGTTCTTTCATTTAAAATTGGTTTGGATAAGATCGGTTCAGCCATTGCTGAGAAACACGAATGAGAATTTGTCCGTTACATACACACACACAGACATTGTCCTAAATCGTCGAGCTGAGTCGATTGGTATATAGGACTCGGCCCTCCGGCCTCGGAAAAAATCTTGAAAGTTTGAGCGAATTCTATTCATTTCTTTTATAAGAAATAATGTAAAATGCAAAAAAGTAGGTTTTCCTATACTAATCTCCATACAAATTTCAAACGCAATGCGCTACGCCGCATTGATATCTCAATATCTCTTTTGATAATACTTCGATTTCAACAATCTATAACTTGTTCGAAAAGTATTCGTTAAAGCTGTCTAAAAACATATAAATTGTTAATCTATACTGTCAATTTCGGCAGGTAATTCAAAAAAACTGCAAAGACGCCATTTTTACGCATTCAAACATTCATATATTGGAAACTAAACATCAGAATCAAAAATAAATTAATAGCGTTCTTAATGTTTTTTAGTTCTTTCATTTAAAATTGGTTTGGATAAGATCGGTTCAGCCATTGCTGAGAAACACGAATGAGAATTTGTCCGTTACATACAAACACACACAGACATTGTCCTAAATCGTCGAGCTGAGTCAATTGGTATATAGGACTCGGCCCTCCGGCCTCGGAAAAAATCTTGAAAGTTTGAGCGAATTCTATACATTTCTTTTATAAGAAATAATGTAAAATGCAAAAAAGTAGGTTTTCCTATACTAATCTCCATACAAATTTCAAACGCAATGCGCTACGCCGCATTGATATCTCAATATCTCTTTTGATAATACTTCGATTTCAACAATCTATAACTTGTTCGAAAAGTATTCGTTAAAGCTGTCTAAAAACATATAAATTGTTAATCTGTACTGTCAATTTCGGCAGGTAATTCAAAAAAACTGCAAAGACGCCATTTTTACGCATTCAAACATTCATATATTGGAAACTAAACATCAGAATCAAAAACAAATTAATAGCGTTCTTAATGTTTTTTAGTTCTTTCATTTAAAATTGGTTTGGATAAGATCGGTTCAGCCATTGCTGAGAAACACGTATGAGAATTTGTCCGTTACACACACACACACACACACACACACACACACACACACACACACACACACACACACACACACACACAGCCATTGTCCCAAATCGTCGAGCTGAGTCAATTGGTATATAGGACTCGGCCCTCGGAAAAAATCTTGAAAGTTTGAGCGAATTCTATACATTTCTTTTATAAGAAATGTAAAATGCAAAAAAGTAGGTTTTCCTATACTAATCTCCATACAAATTTCAAACGCAATGCGCTACGCCGGGTCAAAACCAATCGACCCCAAATTTTGCACAGCTATTTGGGACCCCAAAAGGAACCAAAAAAGTGCTGTGCTCGGTTGATGTGATTATGATTACGTTTTTCCATATAACAATATATATATATATATATATATATATATATATATATATATATATATATATATATATATATATATATATATATATATATATATATATATATATATATATATATATATATATATATATATATATATATATATATATATATATATATATATATATATATATATATATATATATATATATATATATATATATATATATATATATATTCACGGCCCTTGACGTCGAGAAGAACTGAATATTTGACACATACGCCAATCGCTTGCTCAATAAACGTAAAGGATAACAAGGCCAGCGCGCCCAGATGTACCCGTTTCTTGTGGCCCCGGAGCCAGTCAATCGAAATCCCCGTGGCTCTATCGGTCTCGTAACCCACAAAACATAGCTCGACTTACCTGCCTGCCACACGTGTCTCCATGCTCATCGTCGCTCGCTGCCTGCCGCCATCGAAATCTGTCACGCCATCGTCACCACCGCACCCGAACCAGAAAAAATTTGTACAAAAGCTAGGACATTTGTACGTTATTTAGGACCGTCACACATCCGAAAGCTCCCCTACTTCCACAACGCCCTGGGACTCGGAACTAAAGAGACCTTAAGTGCACACTCCAGGACTCCCATATCTGGAGTCGGAGCTTAGGCAAGCCCCCACCTGGGACTTTGCACTTTTCGAGGCGAGAGCCTTATATTTTCCTGGGCTATGACAAACTATGCTTTTTTCTCGTACTCTGCTTGAGAGTGGATTTACGTTACGGTTATGGTTGTAGTCGGCCGTTACTAGACGGCTTCTATGGATCGGTTCACATTGCGATAATTTTCGATATTAGCAACAGTTGAGAGTAAACCAGTTACACAGCAAAGGTCGGTCAGTGAGCTAGCAAAAGGAGCTAAGGAGGTAAATCACGAAGTCGGAGAAAATCGGGATATCCTTGTCTGGATAAATTTCACCGCCGACCATCTCCCCCCCCACCTTGCTGGAAGCTAAATGACTTGCAAAAATGGGCATCGGTATCGGGAGAAATATCGAGGCTGAAAAACTCTCAGCACCAGCTAACAGACAAGAAACTCTGCGAAGGTTTATGGTCGACACTTCCGGATCGATTCGTTTCTCAGCAGGTGACGAACCTAAGCAGGTCAGATGGTTGGACAGCAAGCAAGAAAAAACAGCAATGGGAATGTTTCATGTTTTGAACAATTAACACAAAATAAAGACAGCAAGAGTACAATCCCTACTGAAGTTTAGGTTTGGTCGGTTGGCGTAATTACTACAAACTAATCCGAGCAAGCAAGCTATGGTGTCTGTCGAAATGCCTTCTCGATAACGGAAATTTACTTAATCTGTTAAGTTTTTTTTATAATTATTAAATTTATTTAGGCCCAAATGCGATAGCTCAACGAGGCCGATTGTTCGTTTTTTACAATAAATAAAAAAGCAACTATGTTAAGTTTTTTGTCTCGTTTAGACGCAGCTTTCTGCTGCGTGTTGAGATCCTTTTTCTAGGGGGCGAAATATTGCCAGTGTTGTCCACTGCCATTTGAGGTTCGATCCGTTTGTCTTCTTTTGCGTGGTCGTTCATGTCCATGTCCTCATCCGTACTACTTTCCTGCTGCTAGCGGTCAGTTGTTCCAGTTTGTGTCTTACTCTTATCGGTCGTCATTGTATGTTCGTATTTTTCGGCATTCGTTTCGTTGTTGTTGTTGCTGGTTGTTGGTGCTTGATCCGGAGATGTTGGTTTAGCGTAAGATGGTTCTGGGCTGATTTCAGTTGGATTGGATTGGTGGACGCAGCGGGGGTAACTTTTGCGTTAACAGCGTTTATTTCAGCTCTATTTATCTCGCGAGGGCCGTAGCGATGGCACCACGAAAACGTCTTGCACTCTCTACTGTCCAAATCCAACTATAACATAGCCTTCTCTTATCGTAGTCTCCTAGATAACTCCAACTCCCACTCACTATCTCTCTCACTCTTTCCGTTTAATTTTTCGCGCCAATCCACTGCATTTTTCACCCAAATTCTGCTATCTCATCCACTTCTCTTCTTTACCAACCGCACACTTTAAATTGACCTTTGCTCCTACACTAACTGATTATAATTTATTCCTACGCTTCACACATCTTTAGAAAAACTAAGTTACGTTGCGGTAACACTCCCCCTCTGGTCAGCCACAAAAAAGGAATGATACATAATTCGTTTTTATATATATATATATATATATATATATATATATATATATATATATATATATATATATATATATATATATATATATATATATATATATATATATATATATATATATATATATATATATATATATATATATATATATATATATATATATATATATATATATATATATATATATATATATATATATATATATATATATATATATATATATATATATATATATATATATATATATATATATATATATATATATATATATATATATATATATATATATATAAACGAATTATGTATCATTCCTTTTTTGTGGCTGACCAGAGGGGGAGTGTTACCGCAACGTAACTTAGTTTTTCTAAAGATGTGTGAACCGTAGGAATAAATTATAATCAGTTAGTGTAGGAGCAAAGGTCAATTTAAAGTGTGCGGTTGGTAAAGAAGAGAAGTGGATGAGATAGCAGAATTTGGGTGAAAAATGCAGTGGATTGGCGCGAAAAATTAAACGGAAAGAGTGAGAGAGATAGTGAGTGGGAGTTGGAGTTATCTAGGAGGCTACGATAAGAGAAGGCTATGTTATAGTTGGATTTGGACAGTAGAGAGTGCAAGACGTTTTCGTGGTGCCATCGCTACGGCTCTCGCGAGATAAATAGAGCTGAAATAAACGCTGTTAACGCAAAAGTTACCCCCGCTGCGTCCATTTCCAAATTGGGTCGCCGTGTTTCCCAAAAAGGTAACGGCTCTACGTAAAGGATCCCGTTGCAGGATACGATTACATCGAGCATTCCGGCACTTTCGCCTGCTAAACGTAAAGGATAACAAGGCCAGCGCGCCCAGATGTACCCGTTTCTTGTGGCCCCGGAGCCAGTCAATCGAAATCCCCGTGGCTCTATCGGTCTCGTAACCCACAAAACATAGCTCGACTTACCTGCCTGCCACACGTGTCTCCATGCTCATCGTCGCTCGCTGCCTGCCGCCATCGAAATCTGTCACGCCATCGTCACCACCGCACCCGAACCAGAAAAAATTTGTACAAAAGCTAGGACATTTGTACGTTATTTAGGACCGTCACACATCCGAAAGCTCCCCTACTTCCACAACGCCCTGGGACTCGGAACTAAAGAGACCTTAAGTGCACACTCCAGGACTCCCATATCTGGAGTCGGAGCTTAGGCAAGCCCCCACCTGGGACTTTGCACTTTTCGAGGCGAGAGCCTTATATTTTCCTGGGCTATGACAAACTATGCTTTTTTCTCGTACTCTGCTTGAGAGTGGATTTACGTTACGGTTATGGTTGTAGTCGGCCGTTACTAGACGGCTTCTATGGATCGGTTTACATTGCGATAATTTTCGATATTAGCAACAGTTGAGAGTAAACCAGTTACACAGCAAAGGTCGGTCAGTGAGCTAGCAAAAGGAGCTAAGGAGGTAAATCACGAAGTCGGAGAAAATCGGGATATCCTTGTCTGGATAAATTTCACCGCCGACCATCTCCCCCCCCCCACCTTGCTGGAAGCTAAATGACTTGCAAAAATGGGCATCGGTATCGGGAGAAATACCGAGGCTGAAAAACTCTCAGCACCAGCTAACAGACAAGAAACTGCAAAGGTTTATGGTCGACACTTCCGGATCGATTCGTTTCTCAACAGGTGACGAACCTAAACAGGTCAGATATACCGCGATGGTTGGACAGCAAGCAAGAAAAAACAGCAATGGGAATGTTTCATGTTTTGAACAATTAACACAAAATAAAGACAGCAAGAGTACAATCCCTACTGAAGTTTAGGTTTGGTCGGTTGGCGTAATTACTACAAACTAATCCGAGCAAGCAAGCTATGGTGTCTGTCGAAATGCCTTCTCGATAACGGAAATTTACTTAATCTGTTAAGTTTTTTTTATAATTATTAAATTTATTTAGGCCCAAATGCGATAGCTCAACGAGGCCGATTGTTCGTTTTCTACAATAAATAAAAAAACAACTATGTTAAGTTTTTTGTCTCGTTTAGACGCAGCTTTCTGCTGCGTGTTGAGATCCTTTTTCTAGGGGGCGAAATATTGCCAGTGTTGTCCACTGCCATTTGAGGTTCGATCCGTTTGTCTTCTTTTGCGTTGTCGTTCATGTCCATGTCCTCATCCGTACTACTTTCCTGCTGCTCGCGGTCAGTTGTTCCAGTTTGTGTCTTACTCTTATCGGTCGTCATTGTATGTTCGTATTTTTCGGCATTCGTTTCGTTGTTGTTGTTGCTGGTTGTTGGTGCTTGATCCGGAGATGTTGGTTTAGCGTAAGATGGTTCTGGGCTGATTTCAGTTGGATTGGTTAAGTTTTCCTTAACAGTTTCTACGCAAGGTTTTCCGAGGTGCAGCTTCTTCGTGCAGAACTGGCACGTAGGAATTTGTCCTGTGTACGTGACTAGTGATGTTTGATGAATGAGAACATCGTCACTTCCTAACGCTGTGACGGTTATGTATGAGGGAATTGGCTTGGTCACACGCATTCTCACCACACGAACACCGTCAGGGATGCCCGGGAAAAAATTCCTCCAAGTCTCATGTGTAACAGAGTCTACTTCTCCGTATTTTTGCAAGCATTTTTTAATCGCGCCGTCAGGGGTACGCGTAGCCAAATCATGGACACGAACTTCTACAGCGCCGTTCTCGATGTATACGGGAATGCTATATTTAACATTGCCGCATTCGGCGGTGTGCTGCATGTTGTTTCGTGAGGCGAATGACTCAGCTTGGTTAATGTTGTTAAATGAAATCAGCACGCAGTGTTTGATATGATGCATTTGTAGGCTTTTCACTTCAGCCAGATTGAGTTTCATCTGCACTTTTAATAACTGTTCCACTTCCCGAATGGCTGGTCTTACGGGGCATTTCGAAAAATCAACAGCAACACAGTTCGGCCGTATCTGGGTTGCTTTTTGCTGGGCACCGTCACTCATCACTAAATCGCACAGTAGGTATAGGCTATTGTTATATGGACTGCTTGTGTGATAGGCACCGATTGATTTTTAGGTAGAATTGACTGTTTCACTTGCGCGGGACGATTTTTTGCTTCTGCTCAGGGCGAGATGTGAAGACAAACTGAATCTGTTAAGTTGAGTCAATTGTTACACAACCCTCGGCCCTCGGAAAAATACATCAAAGCTTGAGGTTTTCTTATACCTCTTTTTATAAGAAACGTAAAAAAATCAAAACCCTCCCTTGGGAATTTTCTGCACACGGGCCTGGTATCAGCCCTTTTCAGTCGTTGATCAGGACTTGTGCCAACTGCCTTTGGCGTATTCCGATGTTTTAGCAAGGCTTTCCAGAATTCAGTTCCATCTTTCATGAATTTCTTATATAACTGCTTTATTGTTTTTACGGCCGACTCCGACTTCCCATTGCCTTGTGCGTGATAAGGTGCAGACGTCACGTGTTTGAATTTCCATATCTTTACGAAATCGGTCCACACTTCGTTATTAACCTGTTGACACTAAATGTTCACTACAATCTCTGGAGCATCATGTAGTGAAAAGTGTTGCTTTCATCTTTCAACAATAGATTTTGTTTTCGTGTCATTGAGAAAATCTACTTCTATAAAGTCTTGAAAGTTATCTGCGATGCCATCAACACACATTTTCGTCCTTTATGTTTAATCTCTGCATAATCGACATAACCCTTTGAAAGGAATATTCCGGAATTCCATGCGTCATCATGGGTGTTCTTGTTGGACTCGCACTAAACTCCATGCATATTTCGCAATTTCGCACATATGTGATTTGGTCAGTCATTCCCGGCCAGAATAGTGCTTCTCTGTTCGCTCGAAATAAGGGTGGTTAATAGATAATTCATCGTAATCGTCGATAACGTGAACTACCCGTCAACGTCATCGGAAACTCCGGTAACGATAATGTATCGTCGAATTAATCGTCATCGTTTGTAGACATCTTTAAATTCAACTTTTTCGTGATATATGTAGTTTTTATTGGCTCCAGTGTCAATCAAAAACCTAAGTTCACCTAAATGAGTTTTAATTTTAACATATGGAAGAAAATTGTTACTATTTATGGGCTGTTTTGATTTTCACTATTTTAATATCTTCGATGTCATGTGTTCTATTGTTAACAATATAATATCGTACTGATCGTTGCATAGTAGTCATAGTAATCGTTGATATGTGGATTGTGGAATAATTCGTAGTAATTATTTGGTTCAGTCTAATGCAATTCGTGTACATGCGGTCGATTCATGTAGTTCTTTTGTCTACTTCTTATCGAACGATCTATATCAATTGGGGTAGGTTTTGGGAGATGGTGTGGTCCAGAGCAGAGCTGGACAATATCAGTTCAGTTTATCAGAACACGTGAAATTGATAGGCGAACAAACTGAACCATTACTCATTTTACTGAATTTTCAGTTGAATGCATCAATCACTGACATTGACTGCCAGCGATGTGATATTTTAAACAACATATCGTTCGACATTGATCCTATGTTTGTTTGACAATGATCCGATGTTGGTCCGACATAAGTCCAGCATTGGTCCGATATCGGTCTGACATTGGTCCGACACAAGCCCAATATGGGCACGATGTTGGTCGGACATTGGCCCGATGTCAGTCCAACGTTGCCCGATATTGGTCCGACTTTGGTCCACCCTTGGTTTAACATTCCATCTTATATCCACCATCATCGTTTTCCAATTTTCTTGCTTGATCACTATCATTCAGTAAGTGAAATGATATTAGTGTTCAATTGATATTCGTCCGAAAAGGTGATAGCTCAAAACGAGAGGATATCAGCTATCAACCGATTTCACTGAAATTGTTCAGCTCTGGTCCAGAGTTAGCGAAAGATGTATGTAGTCGATTTGAATTATAAGGTTGACCTGAAGGTAGTGTCCGTTGCAATTTGTTTTGTAGAAAGGGTTGTTGTGCTTGTGGGAGCCTACTAGATTGAGCTGTGACTGGTTCGCGGGATCTTGTTTTGTAAACTATATTACGAACACGACTTGCGGCGCTCAGCGCAATTTTCGTTTTCTATCGAGAGATCACACTGAACCGCATCAAATGAATAACGATAATAGTCCTAATAGTTTTTACATTTCTTATAAAAGAAATGTATAGAATTCGCTCAAACTTTCAAGATTTTTTCCGAGGCCCGGAGTGCCGAGTCTTATATACCAATCGACTCAGCTCGACGGCTTTTTAGCAGTTTTTTTAATTATCTGCCGAAATTGACAATATAGATTAACAATTCACAATATAGATTAACCATTTTTCGGCAGCTTATACGAATACCTTTCGAACAAGCTATAGATTGTTGAAATCGGACTATTATCAAAAGAGATATTTAACATTAAATGCGGACGAAAGATTTTTATCATTTCCCATTGCCAGAAATATGAACAAAAACATGTAATCTATTATAAACGCCAAAACGGCTTACTTTGGGTCAATAGTATCTTCGGAGAATACAATGGAGGCAATATGCCCTTTCTTTTGGTATTGTGCTTTTGCTGATCAGTACCGTCTTTACGCATGGGCACACTGGGCTAGGGCCAGGGGCCCCGGGATTTTGGGGGCCCCCAACATAGGACGAAATAAAATAATTCACAAGGTTGTATTCCAAAAAATAGTCGCAATCAATTGTTTATAATTATCGTAATCGCACATTGCACCTTTCTCCTTTTTTTAAAGAGCCGGTAATCAAGCGGAATTATGGTTGCGGTAGAAAACGAGACACTGCATGGCAGAGCTATTGGACAAATTTACACGTCATTTAAGTATTCCGAAGTTTATTTTGAGCAAAAACAATGGAATGTTTTGTACAAAACTCGAAAGGCATCAAGCAGGAGCGGCAACCAGAACACGGTGGCAAAACTTGCATAAGAAGGTAGGGGAATTGTGGGAAAAACCGACACTGTGGGTAAAACCGACACTTCACAACTTTTCCTAGAAATAAAATTTTTATTCATTTCATAATGATGCATTATTATTAGTACGTTTATGTAGAGCAGTTTAAGAAAAATTGGATTTACGTTAGTGCGCCGAATGTCATAAAAATAAACAAAACATACGACAGCAGCGTTCATACTCGTATGGATGTAAAATTTCGTTGGTAGATTTTAAGGTTTTAACCGAATAAAAGCTTTTCAAATCACCACAAATTTCAGTACCTATTATTATCGGCCTTTCCTATGATCAACTGGGTGCATTGAAGATGAGTTTGAGAAATTCAATATTTTTAATAGCTTTTATAAAAAAAATGTACGCTGTTGGGGTAAAACCGACACCCTTTGGTTAGGGTAAAACTGACACACTGTTAAGATGGTTGTGTTTACTTGCGATTCATTACAAAAGGCTGTGGATCTTTGTGACACTTCAATTAAACTATTAGCAGACTATAGTAATAGCTGAAATTGTGTTTATTTCTTATAAGTCTCTTTAAAAATCAAAAATTGGAATTTTTGCTTATCTGATTCTATCGAAGCTTTTGCTATTTCTGCAAAAAGGTCATCAAACCGAATTTCTAGTGTTCTCTTGGTTTGTCATAGACGAACTTTATCACAATGAGACAATGATAGTATGTATACCCCAATAGATCGTTGATGGTCAGAGTCCGAAAAATCAAATCTGAAAAAGATAGTTTTACTAAGAAGTGTGTGTGTGTCACTTATAAGTGAATGAATCAAATTAGCAGAACGTAGAACGCTTGTAAATCTTCTCTTACGAAATAAAATGACACTGGAGGTTGCAATGATGTGCGCAAGGATTATTTGGAAATACTCATATCAATAAATAATCCTATAGCATAAAATACTCTTATTTATAGTACTACGCTTTCGAACTTTCTTCCCCTCACTACATGATGAAGCAATAAAAAGCACATATTTGCATCATACATACGCACACTTTATTAATCACGCATATATCTAATTTTTAATAAAGATAAAGATTTTAATACAGTGGAGAGAAAATAAATTAAAGGGGGTGTCGATCTTACCCCTATAGGGTGTCGGTTTTACCCGCAGTGCATACAAAAAGTCACTTTGTTTTCCAAGTTTTACAACCAATAATTTCTAATGAAATTAATTTTTCGAAGCGCTGAAAAAATTAGGTCTTGTGAAGAATTTTCTGAAAAAGAATTGTGCATTAAAATTATAATTTTATTGGTTTGGTGGCAACTTAGAAAAAGTGTTAAGCTTAAGGTGTCGGTTTTAACCATAATTCCCCTATATAGAAAGTGGAGTAATAGGATGTCGAAATTCGTTACAAAATCTTTGTTGAGCAAGCGATTGGCGTATGTGTCAAATATTCAGTTCTTCTCGACGTCAAGGGCCGTGAATATATATATATATATATATATATATATATATATATATATATATATATATATATATATATATATATATATATATATATATATATATATATATATATATATATATATATATATATATATATATATATATATATATATATATATATATATATATATATATATATATATATATATATATATATATATATATATATATATATATATATATATATATATATATATATATATATATATATATGTATATATATATATATATATATATATATATATATATATATATATATATATATATATATATATATATATATATATATATATATATATATATATATATATATATATATATATATATATATATATATATATATATATATATATATATATATATATATATATATATATATATATATATATATATATATATATATATATATTATTATATGGAAAAACGTAATCATAATCACATCAACCGAGCACAGCACTTTTTTGATTCCTTTTGGGGTCCCAAATAGCTGTGCAAAATTTGGGGTCGATTGGTTTTGACCCGGCGTAGCGCATTGCGTTTGAAATTTGCATGGAGATTAGTATAGGAAAACCTACTTTTTTGCATTTTACATTTCTTATAAAAGAAATGTATAGAATTCGCTCAAACTTTCAAGATTTTTTCCGAGGCCGGAGGGCCGAGTCCTATATACCAATTGACTCAGCTCGACGATTTGGGACAATGTCTGTGTGTGTGTGTGTGTGTGTGTGTGTGTGTGTGTGTGGAACGGACAAATTCTCATACGTGTTTCTCAGCAATGGCTGAACCGATCTTATCCAAACCAATTTTAAATGAAAGAACTAAAAAACATTAAGAACGCTATTAATTTGTTTTTGATTCTGATGTTTAGTTTCCAATATATGAATGTTTGAATGCGTAAAAATGGCGTCTTTGTAGTTTTTTTGAATTACCTGCCGAAATTGACTGTATAGATTAACAATTTATATGTTTTTAGACAGCTTTAACGAATACTTTTCGAACAAGTTATAGATTGTTGAAATCGAAGTATTATCAAAAGAGATATTGAGATATCAATGCGGCGTAGCGCATTGCGTTTGAAATTTGTATGGAGATTAGTATAGGAAAACCTACTTTTTTGCATTTTACATTATTTCTTATAAAAGAAATGTATAGAATTCGCTCAAACTTTCAAGATTTTTTCCGAGGCCGGAGGGCCGAGTCCTATATACCAATTGACTCAGCTCGACGATTTAGGACAATGTCTGTGTGTGTGTATGTAACGGACAAATTCTCATTCGTGTTTCTCAGCAATGGCTGAACCGATCTTATCCAAACCAATTTTAAATGAAAGAACTAAAAAACATTAAGAACGCTATTAATTTGTTTTTGATTCTGATGTTTAGTTTCCAATATATGAATGTTTGAATGCGTAAAAATGGCGTCTTTGCAGTTTTTTTGAATTACCTGCCGAAATTGACAGTATAGATTAACAATTTAAATGTTTTTAGACAGCTTTAACGAATACTTTTCGAACAAGTTATAGATTGTTGAAATCGAAGTATTATCAAAAGAGATAAACATTAATTGCGGACGAAAGATTTTATCATTTCCCATTGCCAGAAATATGACCAAAAACATGTAATCTATTATTAACGCCAAAACGGCTTATTTTAGGTCAATAGTATCTTCGGAGAATTTAATGGAGGCAATATGCCCTTTCTTTTGATGTTGTGCTTTTGCTGATTAATCCCCCTATGAGTGATATATTTTCACAAATTTTCTTGGAAGTGATTATATCGAAATGATGCCTTCAGCAAGTTTGTAGCTCTTACTTTTGCAAATAACTTTACTGAAGACTTCAAATATCTATTTTAAATACTTTAAAAGTTATGGCTTGTTGTTTGTGGATTACTCTTTGTCGCCTATTAATTGTTCAATATAGTAATAATCTATTGAAATAAGTCAAACATTATTTCGATAAAACGAATTTTGTATTTCATTTTTCTATCTACAACCGCTAAAAATAATCACCGAACATTTCCAAGTTGTCTGGAAGGAACTTGATAACTTATCAGTGCAAAAATGTTCATTTGTGCGAACCTTCTGACTGCAATTTTTCTAACGTATAACCATCGGATCGATCTGAAACATATCGGAAAATGAAAAGCGAAATAAATAACTCCAAGCAACGGCGTAGCCAAGAGAAGGTTTTGGGGTTTAAAACCATACAACCACTCCCCCCCCCCCCCCCCACCCCAAAAAAAATGGATTGAAGTTGAAAATTTATTGATGCAGAATGATTTAATTCAATATTACAATAACAATTATTTGATCCGTCCTGTTGTTGTAAACATCATGAGGACTTTTGATAAATTGTCGGAATGGGGACCTGATATGTAACTGATCTATTGGTCTTGATTTCACAGTTGTCTAATTGCATCAATATCAAATTCCTGCCTGAAAATTCCAGAGCTCTGTAATCAATCGTAATCCTCAGATTTATTTTCAAATTGAGCTCGTTTTTGTAGAGATGTACTGTAATAAGGTTCTTTATTTAATAGGAAGCGAAGTTAAAAATGATTTAATGTCTATGAAACATAGAACTGCTCACCAAAAAATGCATAACTTTCAACATTTGCTAAAAATGTTTTTGCCTTTCTCATTCACTCTAAAATTCGTAAATCTAGTCCCGACCCGGAGGGCCGAGTGTTATATGCCAATCAACTGAGTTCGTCGAGATCGGAAAATGTCTGTGTGTATGTATGTGTGTATGTGGAAAAAAATGTGACCTCTGTTTCTCAGAGATGGCTGGATTTGCACAAAGTTAGTCTCAAATGAAAGGTACAACCTTCCCATCGGCTGCTATTGATTTTTTTTCCGGACTTCCGGTTCCGGAGTTACGAGTTTAGGAGTGCAATCACACAGCAAATTCCCGTATAAACTGAAATGAAAAATTTTCAAAATCAAATTTGTATTTTTGATGCCAAATGACTTTAAAATGCATGAATCATTGAGATGCTTGACAAAAATTGACTTTTTTGGACTTTGGTACTTTTTTGCCTTTCTCATATAGAAAGGTTATGCAATCACTCTAAAAATCGTCAATCATACCAGCCCGGAGGGAGTATGCAGTGAGGGTTTGTTACTTTAAAATTAAAACTAGTTTAAAATTTCTTAACAAGTTGAAATTTTTCGGCAGGACCTGGACCTCCCGGATCTTTCTCCATGATCCGCCGCTGGTTTCAAGCGATGTTTCAGTATCACATATTATCTCAAGATTGTGGCTGTCGATCCATTGTATGGATGTGCAAATCGTTCTGAACATGTAATATTCATTTCCACCATTGCATTGAACATAACCAGCCATGGAATCGTAGTCTGGACAAATGAGACAAGCAGAATTGCACCACTAGGTGGATTAAAACAGGTTTTTATTTTGGGAAAAAACGTAATATGATTAATAACGAGGATAACACTTTCCGAATGTAGAGAGAAATTTATGAAAAATGACGATTTCCATTCGACTCTAGCAGGTTCTGATCGATTTTGATGAGCATTTGATTTTTGTTGTATTACCAATTATATGTATAGGTCAAATGTTTAAAAACAGTAATTTAAGGTCAAGATAGCATCATTTTGAAACCGCCAATTTCGGAGGTTTAGTATCTTCGATGAGTTTTACAAACGTTAAACAGCGCATCATTTGATAAAATAATTTTGACGGTATATCGTCCAAGAAGTATTTATGGTGAATTTTCTCAGGTTAATATTCATGACTACAATAAAGTCTCAACAAATTCGCTAAAGACACGAACTCTGTTACTATTTTCTGAAAAATTAATTCTGCATAATTTTAAAACTTCAAAAATTACGGTTTCGGAATTATGCGGTTTGGACAGTATAATCTATTTTCACCAAACCCTCCCCAAACCGAATTTCTGGCTACGCCGCTGACTTCAAGTAAGTAGAAACAAAGTCGTTGTTCACTCACAAGAAACTTCTTCGAATGCTGAAAATATATTATAATACATTGAAACCCCGATTTTATCAGCCAAATATGAACATATGTTTGATGCGCTCTAGCAGACGAACAAGACTGAATTCGAGTAAATCCTTTCTTGCGCATGTTTTCCTTATCATGAAGATGGAAATATGCTAAAAAAAAGTTCATCATAATCAGAAATAGTTATCAGACTACATCAAGGCACGGGAAGAATATTTTAACAGCTTCAGTTTATTATAAAGAAAAAAATTGCCCGATTTAGTCAATGTCCCCATTTTTTCAGCCTAAAATACACCATGAGATTGATAAAAATGGGTCTTTATTGTATGTATTATTCACTGTGTTTCACATTAATAGGTACATTTCATTTTTGGGGATTTTTTTATTTCATCGAACTACAACAATTTTTAGGTAGCTTTCAAGGGGTTATTTTATAGACTTCTTCCAAAATTTGGCGAACCTATTCCAATTAATTGGTATACTTAAGGGTTTATATGTTGCAGATAGAGAAAATACTGAAATTTTCAGCTTTTTTCCTACACAATATTACAAAAGCTTATTAAACAATTTTTCCTAATAAGTTTGTGAAAATAATAAACTATTTGAAATTTTTTAATAGTTTAATTTTTTATTCAACCGTGATTTTTTAATAAATAGTGACCATCGCTTCACAACGTAGTCTATTTTTCATGGCTTGCGGTGAGCACGATCTCTCGAATTGCTGAACTGAAAATTATGGAATAGAAATTAATTTTTAGTATTCTTTACAGATTTAACTCGCTGCGCAGATAGCTCTGAATTAGACCCGCTGGTGCCCTAAGACAATTTCGCTAGATTTTCAGAGCACTGTGCACCCAGTGCATTAAAGCAAGTGACGGAAGGTTATCGAAAAGTTTCGTGAAAATGAAAATTCCAGTAATTTTGATGATTTTTCCAAACGGCTCGTTTTCGAGAGGTTTTTATTTGTTCTTTGGCGTTAGGATTAGCGATAATAATTCAAATCAAGGATACTACTGGGAAGTCAGCTTTAGAAAAAGTCGATATAGAAGTAAAATTTGGAACTATGCACGCATGCACTTCAGAGATAACGTGATATCAGGAGCTGCGATTTCATTTCAACGCTTTTTTGTGAAAAGGGCGATACTTACAAATGTAAACATAGGGCTTTTTTCATACATGCGAATGAAAGCTTTGAAACGCAACAAATTAACTTACAAAATTTTAATTCTACGATATTGCTTTCTTAAACTACAGCAAAAAATACAACGGGCGAAACTGTATTTTTGTTTGTTTATTTAAAGTTTCACCCTCCACGCTCCATGTAAACAAACAGGGCGATACTTTTTTTTCCAGCAGGCGAAACTGTTTTTTTTTTGTATTTTTTAGGATTATCAAGCTGATACCAGCTGTAAATAGTAACAATGATCGCTATTGAAAAAACCCGGATGAAATCGGTGGTGTAGAACGGTAGTTATTGTAAAAAAACGTAAGGGCGATACTACAATGGTGATAGGTGGGACCGAAAAAGTAAACAATCGCCAAAAGGGTGATACTATCATTTTATCAATTTCAATTACAAAAACAAATTTTAATTTAATAATCTCAAATACGTTATGAAGTTTTGGGTTTCGATCACTGAATCATGCAATCTAGGATGTAAAAAACACAATCTATTTTATGGGCCATTTTTTCGCTTTCCCATTGATTTGGTTAGAGATTTCTAGCACTGATGTTGTCCTATGCTGATTTGAGCGATTCTCTGAGTCCTGCCACTATCCCATGTAGTATGTGTTATCAAAAACATCGCGAAGCATCAAGTTCTAAATTTTCTCAAACGATATAATATCCGAAGAGAGTGATAAGAGTTATAAGAAATGTCCCATCACACTGTTAGGTGGATTACAAGCGTTTTTAATTCTACAGACTACAATTCTTCCTGCAGTATGCCAGCAAATAAATAGAAGTGTAGTTCAGGATATGCTGAACAACTTTGCCGAAGGATGTATGGTGTAGGAATGTCTCTTAACGAAGTTATAGCTGTTCAAAGTTCGATATATCGAATTAAATGGGTGTACCAATGATAGCTATCCAAAATAACATCATATATTTTAGATTTGCAACATGGGTATGTTTGGATGAATTATTCAAAAGCCTTAGCTCAATTTCATGAGCGTATGTAGTTGAGCAATAGGACGTAGTGAAGGGTGAGGGGGGAAGGGGTGGACTTTAAAATGTAGAAATTCGAACTGAAGCATTGTCGTGTTGGAATATTTTGATGAATTATTCCCCAAATATTTACACAATTTCCTACGTATAATAGTAACGATGAAATAAAACATAATGTGTCCCTTTGCCTTGACTTTTATCAATAGAAGTTACCTCACAGACTGAATCAACTGATGTCGAGTTAACATGTCAGTAGTCTGTAGAATTAAAAATACAAAAAGTAGGCTTTCACATACTAATTTCCATACAAATTTCAAACGCAATGCGCTACGCCGGGTCTCTGCTAATTATAGTTATTATTCAAATTTATTTTCCGTCGGTCTCTTTCTGCACTGAGTGCCTATCACCAACACCAGAGAGGCGGCTCCTTCGTCTGAACCATAGACTTGCCACTGAACCAATTTGTTGAAAATGGATACTGTTCTGATTACTTAAAATATACATGTTCGCTTTCTTCGCTTCCCCGAACTGATGACAATAAACGAGTAAACAAAACGTCTGTCAGAATATATAACAAGAATCTACCTCATCAACAATTTGTACAAAAAGAGAAAATAGACATTTGTACTAGTCTGGATAGCATTCAAATAATAGACGTTTAACCCGCCCTACTCCACCATTCCTGCTTCTTGGTGGAAACACTTTTCATCCTCAAACAACGTCTTACAACTATGAAGATCAGATTACACCTAGGATTACACCGTCCGGGGAGAGCATAACGGAGTTGGTAAGTCCATTACACTGTTCAAACTTCCACCACCGCATATATTGTGTTAGGCCCTTTGCTACTATCGGTCAAAAGCCCTTATAACTTTTTAGAATCATCTTAAAGCGTATTTCGTTTTCCGACCGTACTTGCACGCCACCGACAAACTACCTAAAATTGAGTACTTTTGAATCATTCTCGTGGTATCGTGCAGGAAGGTAAAATTAGGTAAACCGTGTTGAAGGTAGTTTCCATTTAACTACGGGAAAAATCATAACTCAACCTTGAGTTTAATGTACTTAAATTTAAGCTGAATTTACCTAATTTTGAGTATACTACAAACAACTCAAACTGCACGGAAGACCTCGACTGAGTCGAATCTCTCGTTTTGTGTTTGACAACACTAATAACTGCGTAAGTGACGCACAACTCAAAAGTACCTAAATTAAAGTTAAAAGAACTTATTCTATGGGTTGTTTTATTTTTGCGTGTGGACATTACATGGACATCTATAGTGATGGAAATCTGAGTTCGTGTTTTTTTCTCTATATATTTTGATTGCCACAGGCTGGTATGGAGTAGAAATGGCTCCGTGATGCTGGAGATTATTTTTGATCTTCCTACCCTGCAGTAGTTTATACCTGTTTACTTATGGGGGCCCCTTAGCTCAGTTGTGCCCAGGGCCCCCAGGTGGCGATAAGACGGCCCTGTTGCTGATTAATCCCCCTATGAGTGAGATATTTTCACAAATTTTCTTGGAAGTGATAATATCGAAATGATACCTTCAGCAAATTTGTAGCAACTTTACTGAAGACTTCAAATATCTATTTTGAATATTTTAAAAGTTATGGCTTGTTGTTTGTGGATTACCTTTTGTCGCCTATTTATTGTTCAATATAGTGAACAGCCCCACAATTGTAAACACATAAAACTGCGCAACCAACAATTTTGAGGTTGACCTGAAAGAACTCGCCACTAGCGAATTTGCAAACGCAGCGGCTTAAGTCCCGTGCACATAGCATAACGAATGTGAGTCATTGTGTTGCTCGTAGAAATAATGATTGTGTATAGGTATCCGCGGTAAATAATTGATTTCCAATGACACCGGCTGCAGGTGTTTTTATGATTGTATAGAATTTGGCTGTGCCAATATTAATTAAAGTAATTATTTACATAGGCGTGGCGCTTTCATGATTGTGAGCCCATCGATACAAATGCATAATGTATCTTAGTAAGATTATGTATGTGCGGGAAATAGAGCGTTCAACTACTCACGAATAGCTTTAGTTAGAACATCAGAACACGAGGTTCTAGCGAGAGCCGAAGGCTCACTAACACTAAACCAATTAGGAAGTACTCACGTTCGGGGAACCTTCGGAAAATAATAGAAGACAGCAAGAGTTACTTTAGGATGGAGGAGAATAGGAATACATTAACACAAAAGTTACATACGAAGGAGAAAGATAGAAAGCCATGCGACACTAATACAAATATAATGTCAATCGCATGCTGAACAGGGACAGATAGTCAATAATTGTAATTTTGCTGAAGTAAGCAAGAAAGTTACTATATAAACTTCAGAAGATTTAGAATCAAGGCTTTTTTCCTTTTTCAATTAACACGATCGAGGCTGGGCCCCATGTATTATGCGTACCTCTGGCTGCCAACAACCGAGATCAATTCAAGTAGTAGATCTATTAGGCGCGACAGAATAGCACAGTAGGGTAGTTTAGGAAGTGAGGTAAGAAAATGTAGGGAAAATATATAGCGTTCGTTTTTTTACAATCCGTTGTGTTTTTTCTTTATTTCCGCGGATCCGTTAACTAATTGTGCCGTGTTGCGTAAGCGTTACGCCGCATGTGGTGACAGCGGAAACTTAAAGCCGCAAAAGTGAAAGGCTAGGAAACGGCAAAACCTTAACCATAAGTGTAGTCACCTCGACTAGATTCGAGAAAAGCAGAAATTCGACGATTTCTGATTGTGTTAATATTGAATGTGAAGAAAAAATGCGTAAATTGTCTGCGTAATTTGAAAACTGAAGAAAAATAGCAAACCAGTCACGAAAAATGCGATAGCTTAAATGTGGAAAAAGGCAAACACTCAGCAGATCTAATCGATTCAGTGGAAGTTTCTTTGTTCGCAAAACTTTGACAGAGTGCGTCGACGATCTCCACAAATACATATGCGCTTGCAACGAGTTTGAAAAGTGTTTCCTACAGATTTTGCATCACGTAAAGTTGTGCTGTGGAACTAGTGGCGCTCCATGTGCTATAGAAATAGTGGTCTACACCATCTCGACAGGAACTAACGAGCAGATCAACAATGCAGCTCAGGTAAGTGAGAAAAAGAAATTTTCTTTTATACTACGCAGGAACAATATAAAAAGATTAATTCTATTGAGCGTTTACGCCACGATCATAGGAACTACATCTGGCTAGTTTCGTTTTTTTTTGTTCGAAGAAACGGTTAATTTTGTACATTGCATTACTTCACCAAAATTATCCATGTGATTAAATTACATCGTAAAATCACCAAAAATAAGCCACTAGTTGGTTTAGTTATTGCTTAAATAACTGTTCGTCATGAATTTTCATTGAATTTGAACTTCTAATGCGATAGCAACAGCGACGCCCGCGAATGCCCGCGATTGCACTATACTCATTGGAAAGCTTTTAATTTTCTCGACCAAGTTTTGACACCACACACGTTGAATATACTCGACAATTTATGATGACATATAGTGACGACCATATCACGACGAACGAGAAGTAAATGAAACCGTACACCGATGAAGCGAGAACGGACGTAGCAGAATAAGCATTTTACTTTAGCAAGCAGCCATGTACTGAAACAGCTGGTACCGACGAAGAGACCGAGACTGTGGTTGATGCCGAAATAATTAAATAGCGGGAGAAGATATATCAACAGGGTAGAAGACAAACCGTTTAAACAACCCCGACAAGTATGCGTAAATTGCGGTACATACAGCAAAACAAGCACAAATAAGAATTTAAGAAATTATAATACAACTAGACAACGACTGAGTACTAAGTCGCTCAATATACGATATAATGGCCACGGACGGCCCACCACATTGCAAGAAAACACGAGTAATCAATTCCAAGGAACCATGCCTCCATATGAGAAACTGGACATAGAATGTACCAGAAATCATCAATTACTAGTAAATATCGCCTCAATAGAAAGGCCTGACATTAGGATTAAATATATGCTTGATACAGGAGCGTTTCTTAATGTAATAAGATGGGATACTGTCTCGAGAATTGGAGCCAGATTTATTAACTATCGGGATAAGTCATACATTACAGGTTTTAATCTGACACAATCAGAAACTATTGGGTCAGTAGAAACCACATTAATAATTGGGAACTCGAAGTATCAAGGTAATTTTTATATCTCAGCAATTGAACTACATCGCCCTCCGTAAATCGAATAAGTGCGACAATGAGCCAAATGGAGATAAAATACAATGTCCTGATACTTTTGCGTCAAGAGAGGAAAATATTCCCAAGAACGCGGATGACATGAATTCAACTAAAAACATTGAAGAAGTACGTAACAAGACCCCCGGAGGAAGGGATGGGATGAATAATAGATATCAAAATAAAATAGCAAAGGATGATGAAATGCCCTCAAACATGACGCGAAAATGCGAAATTTTGGCCGAGAAGGCATGCCAGACAGAGGCAATTACAAAATACACTGATGATAACACACAGTATAATAACGAAGATATGACCAAACTAATAGGAAACAGAAAAAACAATAAATCGTCAAGGAAAAGTTTTATTGAATCAGACACATCTCACAGAAGAAAGTGCGTGACTAGCATGATCCCGGAATGCGGATCAGAAAATAGGATAGATTTTAATGATTATGGTACAAATAAGAAAGATTACTATAAAAAGAATTACACGAATGAGTCCAACGGAAAAAATTACATGGATTCCTACTATGAATAACAGGTTTTAGAAAACTTGGATGACAACCAGGACTATAGTCTGGTTGACAATAAAAAGGACGATCAGTTACGTGGTAATGAACGAACTGAAAAATTATTAGAGAACTTTAATTTGGATCATTTGAAAAGAAACAATTTCCAAGCCATGGAATCAATAATGGCGGAATATAGTGATGGGTTTTACCAAAAAGGAGACCATCTAACAACTACAGACGCGGCGGTCTATGAAATAGAGACGACGTCGAACGTACCAATAAATAAAAGACAATATAGATTTCCCGAAGCAACAAAAAATGCAGAAATCGAGGAAATCTTGAAGCAAGGCATTATTAAGCCCAGTAAAAGTCCATGGAATGCACCGGTTTTGTGCGTACCCAAAAAGGACGATGAAAACGGAAATAAAAAGTATAGAATCGTGGTTGACTTTAGAGCGCTGAATTTAATAACAAAACCGTTTGTATATCCGATCCCACTGATCGACAAGATACTTGATAATCTCGGAGGAGCCAAATATTTTTCAACATTGGACCTGAAATCAGGTTTTTATCAAGTCCCAATTAACCCAAAAGATGCGGCTAAAACAGCCTTTTCAACCCCTAAAGGGCATTTTGAATTTACAAGAATGCCATGTGCCTTAGAAATAGTCCATCAACATTTCAGAAGTTGATGAACACAATATTATATGAAATTGAAGGTGTGAAAGCTATCATTTACCTAGACGATATTATCATTTATGGTTCAACTATTGAGGAACACAATGAAAATGCCAAATTTTAAGAACCGAAATTAAATATCTCGGACATGCAATTGATGCTGAAGGCATTCGGCCAATGGAGGATAATATAAAGGCCATCAAAGAAATGACTGTGCCAAAAACAGTTAAAGGAGTCCGTTCGTTTTTAGGAACGGTTAATTTTTACGAAAAATTCATACCACAAATAGCAGAAAAACGTAAACCATTGAACGATCTGCTAAAGAAAAATGTAAAATTTATTTGTCATTAATGTCATTAATTAACATGGATATAAGCAATTTACAATATGAGGAAAAGCGAAAGTGAAAGGAAAATAAAGAGTAAATAATCAACAGCGAGAACATAAAATTTCGGAAATATGAGATTTTTTTGTGAAAAAAAATAGATAAAGGTCAGGACCATACGTCCTGGTTTCCCAGGACATGTCCTGGTTTTGCATTGACTATCCTGGTGCCCTGGGAAGTCGAGGAAAATGCTTGATTTGTCCTGGTTTTTATACTGTAAGCCTAATATATTTCTATTTATTCAGTCTTCGATTTTCACTATGCTCCAGATCGCAGTTACGACCGACCATAACTATAACTGCATATCCTCAATCGAAATGTGAGACAAACAAAACTTAATACAGTCGAATCTCCCAATTGTACCTTCCGATGTTTTTTTTAATCTTAAGAGTGCCTCGTCAATATCGATGAAACAATGGTCACAGCGTGAACGATCATTGTGATGCGCCTACTACTTCCCAATCAACATTATCAAGCACTGATAATAAAGTAAATAACAAAGAACACGGATATGCGATCATGGCCCATAGGCCCCACAAACAACTCAAACCAGTTAATCGTGAGAGCCCATACAACATTAACAGCGAGGATAGCAATGAAAGCGATAAACCGAGAGAAAGCGGACTAAGTGATCCACAAGCAACAAGAGGCTATGAAGTACATAAATGTATCTTCAACAAGAAATAAGATCTTTGCGCAAAGTAACACACGCGTACACAAGATCCGATGGATATACTTTAAAATTCGATTTATTTATTTTTATTTACACATTGATAATATTATAAGACCCACGGCTTAGGTAATGCATTGAGGCGTGTCAAATAAATGAAATAGCTAATGAACGATTACCATGCCTTCACGCCTGGACACTGAACAGCGACTAACCGCCGAGTCTAGCATCCTACATCACAGGGAGTATGCCAACCAGTGCTGCGAAATTTCAAAATCAGTTACTTATTTCTGCTTGTATTTACCGAAACCAAAATTCCCTCCCTGATTCATTAACTTCCCAACTGACTGAAACTTCATGCAGAATGGAATGCTTAAGTGCAGAAGAAATATAAATTCCTTCACCAACGAAAGCATTTATTTGTTTTTATGTGGACAGTTTGTAGGCAGAAACTGGCTTCTTCTACATTTTCGAGCATAAGTGAACTGCATAATCTATATCTGGTGCACATTTGCTCAATAATCCCTCAAATTCTGTTTGATGAGGGAAACGAACCAAACATTTCATTCATCGCGACGGGCATGAATTGAATTTTGTTTTCTTTCAAGTTCACGCAGGGATGTCAATTTTTTCAAACTCGGGCTCAAACTGATATTATTTACTCCAAACTGTCCGCCAGTTTTCATATAACAATCGTTTAAACGGAGATATTTTTGGAAACAATGGTAGGTTTTGCAGCTCTCAAATCGAGCGATAATGGTTGACATTGTAGATTGCCAGGCATAGCGCAGGGAAGCTACTTGGGATCGTTGATGCTTCTGATTTACGTCAATGTCGTGTTTTAGTACTGAAAACTCCTCTCCGGTCCTGCACAGACCATCTCAGCATGAAACGTTTGCTGATGGTGGTGTAGCAAGAACTGCCTTTGTGTAAATCCGAAAAATGTTATCGGTAATCGAATTCCGATGAAAGACGAGCTCTTCCTTCCAGCCTCCCAGAACTTTTTCACTGTCGAAGCTCTGCCTGCCAGACCCCAGAACTTTTTAACTGCCGAAAACATGCGGAAAAGGCAATGTCGATTGAGAGGCGATGGGGGGATCCAGTACCCTTTCGACTGTCCTGGTTTTTTACTCATCTGATATGGTCACCCTAATAAAGGTAAAGGTATACAAATATGATGAAAAGGAACAAAATTACCACGAAATGGGTAATAGTTTGTTTGATATAAGATGAAGAAAAGCTTTTAAAATGCGAATACAAAAGAGGAGTATAATCGACGAAAATATTTATTTGCAACTAAGTTATATTTGCAGAGTCAAAGAGCCAGAAGCAAAAGTATGGAAAAAACAAAGAACATATTACAATACAAGAAGGAAAAAATAAAGACAGAATTTATTGAAAACTCATAGTTTATAAAGACACTACGGAGCAATATAAATGAGAGGTTAAAAGTATTGGAATGAAAAAGTATTTCAGAAACGCTGTAATAAAAGGAATCGGGAAACGCCTGCGAGTAACGCAGAATTACAATGCATGATTTACAAATAATAAAAGATGGAGACTCACTCTGGAAATAATGAAGCAGAACCTAGACACAAAGAAAACATGGACAACAATATACGAAAAGAATGAACAATTTTTAATTGGAATTATTTTTTTTTCACCCTACGCTGGCCAGCGGATAAAACATATGCAATATTGATTAAGAATCATTTATATCACTTAATACAAGTATGAAAGCTAATACACATATGAGTGGACAAGGGAACCGGAACCCGGAATGAGTATGAATGTCTTTACTTTATGAACGTGATGACAAATTATATTTACATGACGACTAAGAATCGCAGTCGAATTAAAATACATACGAAAAAGAAAAACGTAAAACATGAACGCAGCGACAGAAGGACACAACAAGAAGAAACACAAATATAATATGACCTACAGAGAAGATAATACAATGAAGAGAAGAAAAAAGTTAATCAAGAGGAACGTTTAATTAAAGCGGTAAAAGTGATAAAAACCAATGCAATCATGAAAAAAGCAAAGAAAGTATTCAAGGGGGGCTAAAGAAAACAAAATAGGATCACCATGGGTTGCCAAATTGAGAAGAATACGAATTTAGAGGTAAAAGATGAAACGAAGAAAAGCGTCTGAGGGGAATCATTAAAGGAGTAATGACATACAGGATACAGATGGAAAAACAATGGTTGAAGGAATGTTTCAACAAACACGTAAAATATATAAATAATACTGAGTACGAATCAATCATAAACCCATGCCCAACAGCAGGGAACTTCATAGGACGAAATTAAATACTATTACAAAAACACCTAACAAACAACATATCGGGAAACAAGAGAAAAATAAATAAAGTGGAGAATTATGAATAAATAAATACAACAAAATAATAAAGGAAGAATCTAAGTTTAAATTCAGTAAAACCAGGTCCCACCCGCAACCACCTTACTGGAAAGGGGGGACGAGGCCACACCAATCCAAATGAAGGATACCAACATCTCGCCGAAAGAAGAAAACATCGGTAGCATAGGTAACATTCAATAACATTTAATCACATTTACCACTCACTAACAAACTAAGTTTATCACAACATTTCGAATGCATATTACTAACACACTAATATTGCTTCAACTAAAGTTACTAGTTCAAACAGAATAAGACAAAGAAACATAACTAATTAACATAACAGAACATAACTAACATTACTAATTGTTTGTTTTGAAAAACATAGATTAGATAGAACGCCCGAGCATAAAGATAGAATAGATTGAATGCCCAAACAACGTATAATTTGATAAACGATGAAAGCTACATAATAACATTAATAAGCGGAGAAAACTACACAATTTAAAACCAAATTATAATGTATTATCCACAAAGAATTTTTTTTGATAACATAAGAAAAAACAACAAACAAACAAGTGAAATCTGAAGATCAGGGACAAAAGAAATTTTTCACCCCCAGGAAGCCAACATCACCACATCACCATGGTCTGAAAATTTATGATGACAAAGGACGAATCAGGCGGAAGACAGAGGTGTTGCGTTGTGACGGCAAGGGCGGAGCAACAGTGAAGGATGAGAACTGGACCAACGAACGAAAGGGCAAGACCGGAGCGAGTAAATAAATCGAAGTAGGAGAATGGTCGCAAGACAAGCTGCAATATGAATCAAGAAGAAAAACCATGAAGAATCGGAGTCGCAACCACAAAAAAATCGACTCACGCTGGACATACTGCCAGTCATTATGCAGTGTTCGGTAAAGCGCAGTCAGAACCGTCAAACTCTGGCTGGAGCAAAACAAAACAACAACAAAATATACATAACAGTTTTAGCCTTCGCCTTGAAAGGTTGTGTCTGATGATTGGCTGTAGCAACCAGGGCTGTGCAAGCCGTTAATAAGCTAGAAGTTTGTGTACCGTGTCAGTGTTTGATGCTGTGTTGGTGCGGAGACAGGAAGGATTGTTGGTTGCGAGAGCGGTCGTTTGTTGGTGGTAGCACGCGATAAGCGAGTGTTGGTGCGAAGGCAACGAAGTCTCAGGTAAGCGGCGCCCCACCTTGGTGGTGGTAGTGGTTGCGCTGCATATAACCGGCGCTTGCGACGGAGTGAGACAGAGCTGCATCTGGTTGGTGAAGCGGCTCGCTTCATCATCACTCATTCATCCGTATTAGTGCAGATACGGGATTTTGAGTATTTGTGTACCTAGCCACGCTGCGTGGTAGGGGAATACCTCTGGGCCCACAGGTAAGCGGCGACCCCACCTTGGTGGTGGTAGTGCTTGCGCTGCATACAGTCGGCGCTTGTGACGACGTGAGACAGAGCTGCATCTTGTTGGTGAAGCGTCTCGCTTCATCATCACTTATTCATCTGTACTAGTGCATTTGTGTATTTGTGTACCTAGCCACGCTACGTAGTACGGAAATACCCCTGGACCCACAGGTAAGCAGCGGCTCCATCTTGGTAGTGGTGGTTACGCTGTGTTCAACCCGAGCGTGTGACAGAGGGAGACAGCGTGAAGCTGCAACTCTTCGAAGGACAGGTAGATGTTAGTATAATTGCGCTAGTATTAGTATTTAATTAACTTACTGTGTATAGTAGGCGAGATGGAGGATAGTGAGATGGAATCCTCCATTTCACAAGAGCAAAATTCTTCTGATCCCCCTCCCTCAACTCCCCCTAGAATAAAATTATACCCTCAAGGGTCTTCTGCACCTTGGCAAGTTTTCTTCAGGCGGAAAGGAAAGCCATTAAACCTTGTGCAAATTGCACGGGATCTAACTTCACGATTTTCTGCTGTAACAGAGATCGTGAAAGTAAATAAAGACAAACTTCGAGTTAGCATTGATAACATTAGACAAGCTAACGAGATAGTAGCCTGCGAACTCTTCACGCGTGAATATAAAGTTTATATACTTTCGCGCGATATAGAATGCGATGGAGTCATCTCCGAACCCAGCCTCACTGCCGAGGGTATACTTAAGCATGGTGTTGGTTGTTTCAAGAACACCCTGCTTAATACAGTTAAAATACTCGATTGTAAGCAATGGTACTCAGTATCACTTGAAGAAGAGAAAAAAGTTTACCGACCATCCAATTCGTTTCGTGTAACTTTCGCTGGGTCTGCTTTGCCTAGCCATGTTCTTATTAATAAAATTCGTCTCCCCGTTCGCCTTTTCATCCCTCGTGTGATTAATTGCCTCAATTGTAAACAGCTTGGCCACACATCCACTTACTGTTCCAATAAGGTACGGTGTGGCAAATGTGGGGGGCCTCATCAAGAGGATACATGCCATAAAAACTTAGAAAAATGTTTACATTGCGGAGAAAATTCACACGAGCTCCTTGCATGTCCCATATATAAATTGCTGGAGGATAAAATTAAACGATCCCTGAAGGAGAGGTCTAAGCGCTCTTATGCAGAAATACTAAAAATGCTACTCCTGAACCCACGGTCCCAGAAAACAGATACGCTATTCTATTGCCGAAAGAGTCTGACTCTGACGAAGCGTCCGAAGGTACATCATTTGTTTTACTTAGAGGATCCAGGAAAAGTAAAAAAAACCTCTTTTCCCAAACTGCCAAGCAAGAGCCTTAAAATTTCTCCTCCAATAAATAAATTGCGGCCAAAGCTAAAGAACCCCGATGCAATACCGAAGCCAGTCCCTCCCGGTTTTGGTAATGTACAATCCAAACAGAACATCATTACTGGTAATAATAAAACTTCAACTTCCTCCGAGCCTCAACCGGGGATAGGGTTATTGAAATTTTCTGAAATTGTTGATTGGATTTTCAAAGCATTCAATATTTCTGAACCACTAAAAAGTATACTTTCAGTGTTCCTCCCAACAATTAGAACATTTTTAGAGCAGCTGATTGCTCAATGGCCCATCCTTGCAGCGATATTTCGATGGATAATTCACCTTCTCCAGTAAAAGATCCCATCACTATTTTACAATGGAATTGCAGAAGTATCATACCTAAAATTGAGTCCTTAAAATGTTGCTGCATATGTGGGAGTGCTTCTAGGAATTAAAAGGTCCTATTCTTTCTATAGAATTAACATCCCCTTGTTTGCGGGCATTGAGGCTGTAGCTGTCCAAACGAACATTAAAGGCAAAGACATGTCTATCGCTTCTATTTATATACCTCCCAAAGTTCAAATTGGACAACGTCAGATTTTCGAGGTGGTGGAATCCATGGCTGCTCCGCGGCTGATACTGGGAGACTTCAACTCGCACGGAGTATTGTGGGGTTCCCTCTTCAATGATAATCGATCCTCTTTGATAAACAATAGGTTTGTTCCAGTACCAGGAGAAACTGGAAGTACTCCGGAGCAAACAGGGAGAAAATCGTTCCTGTACTATCTTCTTCTCTTTTTTCTTCTTCTGGTGGCAAATCGGAGTGAAAAGGAGCAAGAATTTTTTGCTCCGGAGCAACAGGGAGTAACTTCCATGTACTGGAACAAACCTAATGTTTGTGACGAGCTCAATATGACAGTTTTAAATACAGGCGAAGCAACACGCATTCCCAGACCACCCGCACGACCAAGTGCATTAGATCTATCTCTATGCTCGACATCACTTCGGTTAGATTGCACGTGGAAGGTTGTACCTGATCCTCACTGTAGCGATCATTTGCCAGTCGTTATTTCAATTAACAGTGAATTAGTCCTCACGAATTCAATCAATGTCCCTTATGACTTGACACGAAATATTGATTGGAAAAAATACCAATCTTTAATTTCCACTTCTCTTGTTTCGACGGAAGAGCTACCACCTACCGAAGAATATGAATTTCTAGCGGGTTTGATTATAGAAGCGGCAGAACAAACCCAAACGAAATGCAATCCTGGCATGATGATGAACAGTCGGCCTCCTAATCCCTGGTGGGACAAAGAGTGCTCGGATGCATATGAAGCTAAACAAGTTGCTTACAAAGAAATTATGAAACGGAAAGGGTGTACACGTGCGAACTTTGAAAACTATTCGATTTTACAAAACAAATTTGACAGTCTCCGTCGTGCCAAAAGCTCTAGTTATTGGAGACGTTTCGTTGATGGCTTGTCAAGAGAAACATCAATGAGTACTCTTTGGAACACAGCCAGAAGAATGAGGAATCGAAACGTAACTAATGAAAGCGAAGATTTTTCGAATCGCTGGATATTTAATTTTGCCAAGAAAGTTTGTCCAGATTCTGCTCCTGCGCAGAAAATCATTCGCGATGCTCCCACAAGTAACGATTTCATAGATTCGCCTTTGACAATGATGGAATTTTCAATTGCACTCCTCTCATGCAACAATAATGCTCCGGGTCCAGACAGAATTAAATTCAACTTGCTGAAGAATCTGCCTGACACTGCAAAAAGGCGCTTGTTGAATTTATTTAACAAGTTTCTTGAGGGTAACATTGTCCCTTATGAATGGAGGCAAGTGAAGGTCATCGCCATCCAAAAACCAGGAAAACCAGCCTCCGACCACAACTCGTATCGGCCGATTGCAATGCTGTCCTGTATTCGGAAGTAGTTCGAGAAAATGATCTTGTTTCGCCTCGACAATTGGGTTGAAGCAAATGGCTTACTGTCAGATACACAATTTGGCTTCCGCAAAGGCAAAGGGACTCAGTTTCTATCAACATTCTGTCAGAGAAGCTGCACCAGCATGGTCTTTCACCAATTTTAAATAACTTTTTGCTAAACCTGTTGTCTGAAAAGCACATGCACTTTTCGCATGGCGATTTAACAACATCGCGATTTAGCTACATGGGTCTTCCCCAGGGCTCATGTCTAAATCCCCTGCTCTACAATTTTTACGTGAATGACATTGACGATTGTCTTGCCAATTCATGCACGCTAAGGCAACTTGCAGACGATGGGGTGGTCTCTGTTACAGGGCCCAAAGCTGCCGACTTGCAAGGACCATTACAAAATACCTTGGACAATTTGTCTGCTTGGGCTCTTCAGCTGGGTATTGAGTTCTCCACGGAGAAAACTGAGTTGGTTGTTTTTTCTAGGAAGCGTGAGCCGGCGCAGCTCCAGCTTTTATTAATGGGTGCAACGATCAACCAGCTTTTCACATTTAAATAACTCGGGGTCTGGTTCGACTCTAAAGGTACTTGGGGATGTCACATTAGGTATCTGAAACAGAAATGCCAACAAAGGATCAATTTTCTCCGAACAATAACTGGAACAGGTGGAGTGCTCACCCAGGAGACCTGATCAGGTTGTTCCAAACAACGATATTGTCGGTGATGGAGTACGGGTGTTTCTGTTTCCGCTCCGCTGCGAACATACACTTCATCAAACTGGAGAGAATCCAGTATCGTTGCTTGCGCATTGCCTTGGGTTGCATGGACTCGACCCATACGATTAGTCTCAAAGTGCTGGCGGGCGTTCTTCCGCTAAAAAATCGATTTTGGGAACTCTCATATCGATTGCTCATCCGATGCGACATTCTGAACCCGTTGGTGATTCAAAATTTCGAGAGGCTCGTCGAGCTTAGTTATCAAACCCGTTTTATGTCCTTGTACTTCGACTACATGGCACAGAGCATCAATCCTTCTTCGTACAATCCCAACCGTGTCCGTTTCCTAGATACTTCTGATTCTACTGTATTCTTCGACACATCCATGAAGGAAGAGATTCGTGGAATCCCGGACCATATACGCCCGCAGGTGATCCCCAATATATTTTATAATAAATTCCGAGAAGTCGACTGCGACAAAATGTTTTACACTGACGGATCAAATCTCGATGGGTCCACTGGCTTCGGTATCTTCAACAATACTATCACCGCTTCATTCAAGCTCAATGATCCCGCTTCAGTTTACGTCGCAGAGTTAGCTGCAATTCAGTACACCCTTGGGATCATCGACACTCTGCCCACAGATCACTACTTCATCGTTTCGGACAGCCTCAGCTCTATCGAGGCTCTTCGTGCGGTGAAGCCAAAAAAGCAACTCCCGTATTTTCTGGGGATGATACAGGAGTCCTTGTGTACGTTATCTGAAAAATCTTATCAGATTACCTTTGTTTGGGTCCCCTCTCATTGTTCTATCCCGGGCAATGAAAAGGCCATCTCATTAGCAAAGGTGGGCGCATTAAATGGTGACATATACGAAAGACCAATCTGCTTCAACGAATTTTTTAGTATTTGTCGTCAGAGGACGCTCAACAGTTGGCAAACCTCGTGGAGCAATGGGGAACTTGGACGATGGCTACATTCGATTATCCCAAAGGTATCAACGAAGCCTTGGTTCGGGGGGATGGATGTGGGTCGGGATTTTATTCGCGTAATGTCCCGACTTATGTCCAATCACTACACCATGGATGCGCATTTGCGGCGTATTGGGCTTGCGGAGAGTAGTCTGTGCGCTTGTGACGAGGGCTATCACGACATCGAGCACGTTGTCTGGGTATGCGCCGGGTATTGTGACGCCAGGTCTCAGTTAAAGGAATCCCTTCGGGCCCGAGGTAGACCACCCAATGTACCAGTCCGAGATATGCTGGCAACTCGTGATTTCCCCTATATGTCCCTTATTTATACCTTCATAAAAACGATAAATATCCCAATTTAGCCCCTCTCTTTTATTTCTCGTTTTTAGAGTTTCCTCCTGCCTTGTGGAACCGATCAGCTCCAGAGTGCCACTATGTAACCGCCGTCGCCCTTACCACTACGCCTGCATAGAAGGAAACTGAAGCGAGAGCGACTCGAGGTCCGATGACTTTTGAAGGATTCCCCGCGGGTCCGAAGAATACCATCCGCCAATCCGGTACTCGACGCCTTACTAGACTGAGGCGCAAATTTGTTTCGCTGATCCCCCTTCCCCCCCCCCCCCCCGTTCGAGCGAAAGTTGCAAGTTTTGCTCTTCTTTCCCTGTCTCTCCCCTGTCCTTGATACAACTGCTGCTACACTGATGCGGAAATAAGCCACCCTCTGAATATCTTGACCAAGCATAAGTTTTAGTTAAAAAATTCAAATTAGTATTCTGTATTCCTAGTTTTAAGATAGCTATAATTTTTACTCTTTATTGAAACTCTTGTCCTCCATCTTGTAAATAGAATTGAATCCCTAGTTTTAAGATTTCTGTGAAGTTTCTCATAAATATTTGTTCCCCCTTTTGTGTACTAAACTATATTGTTAGTTTTAAGATAACCGTAAAATATTTCGTAAAATACTATTACTCCCCCTCTTGTATATCAAAGTGAATCCCTTGTTTTAAATTTTTTCATAAAAAAAATCTTTTGGCCCTCTCTTGTATATTGAATCTTATTTCTAGTCTTAAGATAGCTGTAAACTTTTTTTTCCTTTGTAAAAAAAATATTTCAACATTGTAACCTCCTAGTTTTAAGATATCCAAAATGTAAAAACATAAGCATTTGGCACCGCCAAGCTAACGCATTTGTGCCTATCAAATAAACGAAATGAATAAAAAAAAAAAAAGATTTTTCGAATCGCTGGATATTTAATTTTGCCAAGAAAGTTTGCCCAGATTCTGCTCCTGCGCAGAAAAGCATTCGCGATGCTCCCACAAGTAACGATTCCATTCGCCTTTGACAATGATGGAATTTTCAATTGCACTCCTCTCATGCAACAATAATGCTCCGGGTCCAGACAGAATTAAATTCAACTTGGTGAAGAATCTGCCTGACCTAGCAAAAAGACGATTGTTGAATTTATTCAATAAACTTCTTGAGCAGAACATTGTCCCGCAGACTGGAGACAAGTGAGAGTTATCGCTATTCCAAAACCGGGAAAACCAGCCTCCGACCATAACGCGTATCGACCGATTGCAATGCTATCCTGCATCAGGACATTGTTGGAAAAAATTATCCTACGGCGTCTCGACAATTGGGTTGAGGCGAACGGCTTGCTCTCAGATACCCAGTTTGGTTTTCGGAGGGTAAAGGGAACGAATGATTGTCTGACACTACTTTCGTCAGAAATCCAACTAGCTTACGCAAAAAAGAACAAATGGCGTCTGTGTTCTTAGACATAAAAGGAGCATTCGTTTCTGTTTCCATTGATGTTCTCTCAGAGAAACTACATCAATGTGGTCTTTCACCAATGTTAAATAATTATTTATACAACTTATTGTCAGAAAAGCACATGCATTTTTCATATGGCGATTTGGCAATATTCAGAATAAGTTACATGGGTCTCCCACAAGGTTCTTGTTTAAGCCCCCTTCTCTACAATTTTTGCGTGAATGATATTGATAATTGTATTGTCAGCCCATGCACTCTAAGGCAACTTGCAGATGATGGCGTGGTTTCTGTTACAGGACCAAAAGCCATAAATTTACAACAACCACTGCAAGATAGTTTGGATAATTTATCAAGTTGGGCATTGAAGCTAGGCATCGATTTCTCTACGGAGAAAACAGAGTTGGTTGTTTTTTCAAGGAAGCGTGATCCAGCTCAGCTTCAGCTTCAGTTGGTTGGTAGAACGATAGCCCAAGTCATGACCTTTAAATATCTCAAAATTTGGTTCGATTCTAAAGGTACATGAAGAGGCCACATTAGGTATCTGATAAAGAAGTGCCAACAAAGGATAAATTTTCTCCGAACAATAACCGGATCTTGGTGGGGTGCTCATCCAAGTAACGTGATAAGATTGTATCAAACAACGATACTTTCAGTAATGGAATATGGGTGCTTCTGTTTCCGTTCAGCTGCAAACACTCACATTATTGAATTGGAACGAATACAGTATCGTTGTTTACGAATCGCCTTAGGTTCCATGCAATCGACACATACGATGAGTACTAGCGGGAGTTCTTCCCTTAAAAGATCGATTCTGGGATCTCTCCTCTTGTTTACTTATACGATGTGACGTTATGAATCCATTGGTAATTGAAAATTTTGAAAGACTTGTCGAGCTTCAATCCCAAACCAGATTCATGACAGTGTACTTCAATCACATGTCACAAGAAATAACGCCTTCTAGTTATGTTATGACATGTGTTAATATACTAGATACTCCCGATTCCACTTTATTTTTCGACACGTCCATGCAGTTCGTGGAATCCCGGATCACCTGCGCTCTCTGGAGATCCCTAAAATATTCATAATTAAATACCAACACATTGACAGCCATAAAATGTTCTACACTGATGGGTCACGAATCAATGAGGCCACTGGCTTCGGTATTTTCAACAATAACGCCTCGATCTCTTTCAAGCTTGCAGAATCTGCCTCTGTTTACACAGCCGAACTAGCAGCAGTTCACTATTGTCTGGAAATCATTGATACTTTACTTCCGAGCCATTATTTCATTCTCACAGATAGCCTCAGCACAATTAAGGCACTACGCTCATTAAAGCTTGACAATCACGCTCCGTTCTTTTTGAAGAGAATACTTAACAAAATTAACAAATAAATCTTACCAAATTACCTTAGTGTGGATTCCCACTCATTGCTCCATACCGGGTAATGAGAGAGCGGATAATTTAGCCAAAATAGGAACACTGGACGGTGACATCTATGAAAGACCTATTGCCTTCAATGAATTTTATAGCGCTTCTCGCCAAAGGACGCTTACTAGTTGGCAAACATCATGGGACAATGGTGATCTGGGATGGTGGTTGCACTCAATTATCCCTAAAGTATCAATGAAGGCATGGTTCAAAGGGTTGGATGTAAGTCGAAACTTCATTCGTGTGATGTTTAGGCTCATGCCCAACCATTATACGTTGAATGCGCATCTCCGCCGTATTGGGATCGCAGAAGATAATCAATGTGCTTGCGGAGAGGGTTACGAAGACATTGAACATATTGTTTGGTCTTGCACTGAATATCGTGAAGCCAGATCCCAATTAATAGACTCCAGAAAAAAACCACCCTATGTTCCTGTTCGTGATATCCTCGCTTTACGAGATCTTACATACATGGGCCATATTTATCATTTCCTGAAAACAATAAATATTCAAATATAATTATCACCATAATGTTTCTAGTTTTTTCCCTTGCTACCCACAAACAATTTAGATTCCTTCGCAGTTAGTTAAGTTAGATAAATCGATATAAATAAAGAAAAAAAAAATAAACAAAGTTTACAGAAAAACTATCAATAGGTTTACAATGAAATTCAAGAAAATAGAGTCTAAATAAAAATATTCAAAATGATGATTATCCTCAGTGTTAGCACTAGAAAGTGAATTTTTATTATAACGTGATAGTCTTAAGAACTTTTGTAACATGTTATGTAAAAAAATCCCGGCGTAAAAAAGCTTTTGCAAATGCCGTGTCAAATAAACGTTTTATGAAAAACAACAAAATATATAAACAATAAACTAAAGAAACGCATCAACACCACATCATGCGGGAAGCATTTTTACAAACTAGATGGCAGGAATAAAGTAGCCATCAGGAAATCAGCAAGGCAAATTAAACGTCAGTAGGAAGAATCCAGTAGGAAAGGTCGTAACACTAGCAAGTCAGCTACAGATTACGCATTGCAAAGACGACTGAGATAAGTTACACATCGCATTTCGTCTGCAACATTATACAATTCACGAGGCAGGATAAGTCAAATATCCTATCCTCGGCAACCACAAGAACGACAACAACAAACGGAGAAGAAGGAGAGGAAGGAAACGAAGTAACGAAATCATATAATCCACTCGAAGTGGACGCAAACCAAGCTCCAGATGCAGCATAGATGAAGGAAGCTGAGGCAAACGAACGGAAAACCAACCCCGGACTCACGAGATGGCAGCCGAAACACCCACACCCGATATCCAAAGTCGACCAATTGATAAGTCCCAAGATACATGGAACATACCTACAGGCAGTACTATATGAACGAACAACCCAGAAGACGACATCCCAAGGCAGACTTCAAGCAACAGCAACTACAACGGCTTCTGGGAGGGCAGCATGATAACATATTTAGGAGAACAGTAAAGAAACTAAAATAATACCAACACGTAACATTGATAATGATCTCTTCAAGATAATTATCAACTCATTAACAAAGGGGAGATGAACAGCCCCACAATTGTAAACACATAAAACTGCGCAACCAACAATTCTGAGGTTGACCTGAAAGAACTCGCCACTAGCGAATTTGCAAACGCAGCGGCTTAAGTCCTGTGCACATAGCATAACGAACGTGAGTCATTGTGTTGCTCGTAGAATTAATGATTGTTTATAGGTATCCGCGGTAAATAATTGATTTCCAATGACACCGGCTGCAGGCGTTTTTATGATTGTATAGAATTTGGCTGTGCCAATATTAATTAAAGTAATTATTTACATAGGCGTGGCGCTTTCATGATTGTGAGCCCATCGATACAAATGCATATTGTATCTTAGTAAGATTATGTATGTTCGGGAAATAGAGCGTTCAACTACTTACGAATAGCTTTAGTTAGAACAGGAGAACACGAGGTTCTAGCGAGAGCCGAAGGCTCACTAACACTAAACCAATTAGGAAGTACTCACGTTCGGGGAACCTTCGGAAAATAATAGAAGACAGCAAGAGTTACTTTAGGATGGAGGAGAATAGGAATACATTAACACAAAAGTTACATACGAAGGAGAAAGATAGAAAGCCATGCGACACTAATACAAATATAATGTCAATCGCATGCTGAACAGGGACAGATAGTCAATAATTGTAATTTTGCTGAAGTAAGCAAGAAAGTTACTATATAAACTTCAGAAGATTTAGAATTAAGGCTTTTTTCCTTTTTCAATTAACACGATCGAGGCTGGGCCCCATGTATTATGCGTACCTCTGGCTGCCAACAATCGAGATCAATTCAAGTAGTAGATCTACTAGGCGCGAAAGAATAGCACAGTAGGGTAGTTTAGGAAGTGAGATCGTGTAAGAAAAAGTAGGGAAAATATATAGTGTTCGTTTTTTTAAAAATCCGTTGTGTTTTTTCTTTATTTCCGCGAATCCGTTAACTAATTGTGCCGCGTTGCGTAAGCGTTACGCCGCAATAGTAATAATCCATTGAAATAAGCCAAACATAATTACGATAAAACGAATTTTGTATTTAATTTTTCTATCTACAACCGCTAGAAATAATCACCGAACACTTCCAAGTTGTCTGGAAGGAACTTATCAGTGCAAAAATGTTCATTTGTGTGAACCTACTGACTGCAATTTTTCTAACTTATAACCATCGGATCGATCTGAAACATATCGGAAAATGAAAGCGAAGTAAATAACTCCAAGCAACGGCGTAGCCAAGAGAAGGTTTTGGGGTTTCACATCATACAACTCCCCCCCCCCCCCCCCACCATACAAAAAAATTGGATTGAAGTTGAAAATTTATTGATACTGACTGATTTAATTCAATATTACAATAACAACTATCTGATCCGTACATTGATAACCTGTTGTTGTAAATATCATGAGGACTTTTAATAAATTGTCAGAATGGGGTCCTGAAATGTAACTGATCTATTGGTCTTGATTTCACAGTTGTCTCATAGCATCAATATCAAATTCCTGCCTGAAAACATTCCAATAGAAAATTCCAGAGTTCTGTAATCAATCATAATCCTCAGATTTCTTTTCAAATTGAGCTCGCTTTTGTAGACATGTACTGTAATAAGGGTCTTTATTTAATAGGAAGCGAAGTTAAAAAAAACCAAAACCAAAAAAATGCATAACTTTCAACATTTACTAAAAATGTTTTTGCCTTTCTCATTCACTTTAAAATTCGTCAATCGAATCCCGACCGGGAGGGCCGAGTGTCATATGCCAATCGACTCAGTTAGTCGAGATCGGAAAATGTCTGTGTGTGTATGTGGAAAAAAAATGTGACCTCTGTTAATCAGAGATGGCTGAATCGATTTGCACAAAGTTAGTCTCAAGTGAAAGGTACAACCTTCCCATCGGCTGAAATTGAATTTTTTTTATTGATTGGACTTCCGGTTTCGGAGTTACGAGTTGAAGAGTGCAATCACACAGCAAATTCCCATATAAACTGAAATGAAAAATTTTCAAAATCAAATTTGTATTTTTGATGTCAAATTACTTTATAATGCATGAAATATTGAGATTTGATGTAAACTCGAAAAAAATAATGCTTGGCAAAAATTTATTTTTTTGGACTTTGGTACATTTTTGCCTTTCTCATATAGAAAGGTTATGCAATCACTCTAAAAATCGTCAATCATACCGGCCCGGAGGGAGTATGCAGTGTAGGGTTGCAACTTTAAAATTAAAACTAGTTTAAAATTTCTTAACAAGTTGAAAATTTTCGGCAGAACCTGGACCTCCCGGATCTTACTATGTGATACTGAAACATCGCTTGAAACCAGCGACGGTCAAGCGATGTTTCAGTATCACATAGTATCTCAAGATCGTGGCTGTCGATCCATTGTACGTATGTACAAATCGTAATATCCATTTCCACTATTGTATTGAACATAACCAGCCATGGAATGGTAGTCTGGACAAATGAGAAAAGCACAATTGCACCACTAGGTGGATTAAAACAGATTTTTATTTTGGGAATGCGTCGAGTTGAGACGAAAACGTAATATGATTAATAACGAGGATAACACTTTCCGAATGTTGATGATGAAATTTATGAAAAATGACGATTTCCATTCGACTCTAGCAGGTCCTGATCGATTTTGATGAGAATTTAATTTTTGTTGTATGGCCGGTCAAATGTTTAAAAACAGTAATTTAAGGTCAAGATAACATCATTTTGAAACCGCCAATTTCGGAGGTTTAGTATCTTCGATGAGTTTTACAAACATTAAACAGCGCATCATTTGATAAAATAATTTTGACGGTATATCGTCCAAGAAGTATTTATGGTGAATTTTCTCAGGTTAATATTCATGACTACAATAAAGTCTCAACAAATTCGCTAAAGACACGAACTCTGTTACTATTTTCTGAAAAATTAACTCTGCATAATTTTAAAACTTCAAAAATTACGGTTTCGGAATTATGCCGTTTGGACAGTAAGATCGATTTTCACCAAACCCCCACCAATTGTACAATTGGTATTGTAAAAAACGTAAGGGCGATACTTCAATGCTGATAGGTGGGACCGAAAAAGTAAACAATCGCCAAAGGTGCTATATACTATATATACTATCATTTTGTCAATTTCAATAGCAAACACAAATTTTAATTTAATAATTTCAAATACTTCATGAAGTTTTGGGTTTTGATCACTGAATCATGCAATCTAGGATGTAGAAAACACAGTAGTTCTTTCTTGAAATAGAGCACGAGAAAATATCCACAATGTTTTGATTTTGCGAACTATCTATGAATAACATCATGAGTCAACTGAGATTAATGATCATAAAGTTGTGCACTAGTTCACGTACAGAAAATCGATTTGGTAATGACAAGGAAGCAGTGACTGAATTTCACAAAACAAAAACAAATATTTCCAATAATAATAATAGCGTTATGAAGGCATCACTGAAGCCAAATTGAACATAATTATAAAACACATGATTTTCGTTCAAAGTCCTTTTAATCCACCTAGCAGTGTGATGAGACATTTCTTATAACTCTTATCACTCTCTTCGGATATTATATCGTTTGAGAACATTTAGAACTTGATGCTTTGCGATGTTTTTGATAACACATACTACATGGGATAGAGGCAGGACTCAGAGAATCGCTCAAATCAGCATAGGACAACATCAGTGCTATAGCAGTATAGAAATCTCAAACCAAATCAATGGGAAAGCGAAAAAATGGCCCATAAAATAGACATTAGGGTGACAATAAAACGACCATTTTTGAAATTACTAATCTACACCCCCTAGCGTCGTTCCAAATTATGAAAAAATGACACTGTCCAAATTTGAGCGAAATCGGTTAACCCTAACCCCTCCCCCAACGAGCTTAAAGTTTGTATGGGATTTTTGGCCAAAATGTATGGGGAAACACTCACAGTTCACATTATCGCCCCTAGAGGGCGCTGTAAACTTCCGAACACGGACCTAGGAAGGAGTTAAGCTTTTGAAGATATGCCGAACAAGTTTGTCGAAGACTACAAGACAATCCAACCAACCGTTAAAGAGTTATTAACGTTTAAAGTTGGATACTGCTGCTTAACATTCGCAAAGGGCGTACTCCGCTTATCTCATATATGTGACCCACATGCAAAGGTGGGGTAAGGTTAGGAAAAACTCATATATCTCTGAAACGACGAGAGATAGAAAGTTACGATGTTCCACAAAGTTGTAGAGAAATAAAAGGACTTTTTGGTTTCACTGGAAAGTTTCAGGATTTCTCCGCATGGTGGCGGTAATGAGCCAAGCAATTTAAAGAGAATGCTCCTATCTGTACAACGCTAAGAGATGGAGCATTTGGATGTTCTAAAAAGTTGTAGAGTAGCAAAAAATACTTTATTCTCTAATTTGAAAAATGCAAAATTCCACCACATGGTGGCGCCAGTGAGCAAAATTAATTCAAGGTAATTCGCCTGTCTATACAATGGTAAGAGATAGTGCAATCTGATGTTCTACGAAGTTGTAGAGTATTTCAAAGGCTATCGTGTCTCGCCATAAAAATTGGAATTAGGCCGCATGATGTATAAGAAACTAAACAAATCGCTTTTAAAGAATTTCATTTACGCTAAGTTGTTTGAAAAATATACTATTTGGCAAAGCAAATTGACAGTTTACGCCGTGTTAAAATGAACAGCTTCTTGAGACACTTTGTGGATGACTTGTCAAGAGACACATCTTTGGGTACTCTTTGAACACATGCAGAAGAATTCGAAATCGAAAGAAGACGTTTGTCCAGATCCTAATACTGTGTAGAATATCATTCAATATGCTCCCACAACACAGTGGTCTAGAATGTGAATTTAGCAGCAATTTTAACTTTTTGCTAAAATTAGATGACTTAGCCTTACAACATGTTTGGCAAAGTTGTTGTACTTTGCAATGCCCTTCTTTTTGTTTAAACAGATGCTAGGGTGATTCTAATTTTAGCAATATTTAAAATAGAACTTTTACACGGTTCAAGATAGAACTTTAGAGTTCGATGTAGAAGTTATAGAGAAACACATTTTACACATATTTGCTGAAGACATGCAAGCTCTAGCTTTTGTAATTTTCATTGCACGAGAAAACCAAATGTAAGCTTCAGTGTGTTCTGTAAACTTCCGCCAGCTAACAAAGCTAGCTAAACTGTGTGGGCGCACCAGCGGCTGCTCGTTCATTGGGCCACTTGCGCGACTTCCGAAGGGTTAAAAAACGGTTTTATTTCTAAAACTTTTGTAGTTTTTATTTTACACTGAAGTACCCTTTGAACAACTTGAAGATTATTTTAGAGCACATAATTTGCTTTAAAACATTAACTGACTACTAATTTTTTTCCGTTCGAAGTTATGAGAACTTTCTTATAAAAACGTTTTTAATTCACCTAACAGTGCGATGATACATTTTGTATAACTCTTATCACTCTCTTCGTAGAACTTCTAGTTTTCCGATCTGTTTACTTCACATCTTTGCTCTCACTATGGCTACTATGTACTATGTATTACTATGGCTCTTATTTTCATAACTTTCCCTACCCAGTAATCTCTAGTTAATTGAATGTCGTTAAAATGTAAAAAAGAAAATGTGACTAACATAGTCGAAATAAAAAAAAGTAAATTTTAAAGTAATTGAAATTTTTTAACAGATGTGACGGAAGATTATCGAAAAGTTTCGTGAAAAAGAAAATTCCAGTAATGATAATGTTTTTCCCTAACGGTTTTCGAGAGTTTTTATTTGTTCTTTGGCATTAGGATTAGGGATAATAATTCAAATCAAAGATACTACTGGGAAGTCATTTTTAGAAAAAGTCGATATCGAACTAAAGTTTGAACTATGCACTTCATGAAAGTGAGATATCAAGAGCTGAAATTTCAATGCTTAGTTCTCATCCGCGTTGGGAATTTGAGTAAACGCTATTGAGTATGAACTTCAAATCTATTCGAAAATTTGTTTTTCGAATTTTTCGACCCAGCACAACATATATAACCCCTTTAGGAAAATTCAGTTTTCGCTACACAATGCATTGATTGAAGAATTTATATATGTTATTAACGGAGCATTAGCAATAATTCGTTTTTATTTCTATTATATGGGCCATTTTCCCGCTTTTCCATTAAATTAGTTTGACCTTTGAGATTTCTGGCACTGATATTGTCCTATGCTAATTTTAGCGATTCTCTGAGTCCTGCCACTATCCCATGTAGTATGTGTTATCAAAAACTTCGCGAAGCATCAAGTTCTAAATGTTCTTAATCGATATAATACCCGAAGAAAGCAATAAGAGTTATAAGAAATGTATCATCACACTGGTTTTTAATCGGAGTTTAATTATAATTATTGACGCCGAAAGATGTCAATATGCATGAAACATCGAGATCTTATGTCAAAGCAAAATATAGGCATCGAATCGAAATTTCACAAACCCTCCCGAAATTTTTGTCTGAATCCGTCCCTCCAAAAATATCTATAATGTAAAATGAATGTTCTGAAGGACCAAATTTTGGGAACATTTTTTTAAATAAAAGTTTCCCTTGAGGCTTTGAAGTGTTTTTGACCACCGAATTTTTCTAACGAGTAACGATTGTGGAGCAGAACAAAACTAAACTTTACCAGTGGTTTGGGGCTCCTTCTAAACTGTTCTGAATTTTTGTTTGAATAAAAAAGATGGGTGGATAATGTCTGTGACATAACCTGAGTGTCATGACCTTACTTCGGACATTTTTAAAAGTGTTGGCGCTGATAAGGGATATTTTGAATGGTAAAAAAACATGAATGTAGAAAGTGGGAGATATATTTAGGACTTTTCATATTTTTTTCATTTGATTGATCCAGTGGTTTAATTTGAAATCTGCAACACTTAACGCATGATACAATTATAACTGGTTAATAACCTACACCAACACCAATGATATCATGCTGAGAATTCTTCAGCATCCAACGATCTTTAAACTCAGCACAACCATCAATAGTTCTTTTCCGAACCACTATAATTATAATAAAGAATAATTTGAAAATTTCCATTCAAACATGTTATTTCCAATTTAAAGATTCTGTTGAATATCACTAGATTTCAAACAACATGTCCGATGTGTCACAGACGTTACCCATCCATGTTTGGTTTAATTACTAATTTACTTTTAAAAGAAAATAGCTACTTCTGCAGTTAGTATGTTAGTATTCTCTGTGGAAATACTGTTTGAATTTTATTGAAATATTATGGCAAAACAATGTGTATACATTGCCGTCTTCTGTGCATAGGGTAATATGGGGAGAGATTCCGCACATTCCTAAAAACCGGTCCTGCATCAAAGTAAATCGTTCAATATATGATAAAATTAGACATGAAAAAAAAGTAAAATTAAAGGGTTGTGTACAGGACACGACCACGATGACATTAAAAATATAGCTTTTTTATCTATCACACATATCGACACACGTTCTTGTTCACTCGCCTGTTTTCATATGTTACAATTTGCTATATACCCTCCCCATTAAAACATAATTTATTGAAGGTCTTTTAACGGCAATCTATTAATTAATCAAGTATCTCACTAGGTGATTGGCATTATTTGGCTGATCCATCTAGTAAAAATAGGCTGGTCTGTCCAGAATATATATTCAAAAGAAAAGTTCCATATTGAGAGCTGTGATGAGGAAACCCACGCCCGCCAACAGAAATATACAGATTCTTCATGAAATATGAAATTTCATTTTCCATTTAAATTTTCAATAATGTACTAATGAACTTAAGTAAACAATCTTAAGGTTAAGTATTTCTTGGTCCATTAGTGGTGAAAAAAAATGAAATTATTTGATAAATTACATTGTTATACAACGTTCGCACTACCAGTTAAAACGGGTTTTTATGCTATCTTGGTGACATTTTTCTTGTTGCTAATTATTATAACGTGTTATAACTCTGTAGTGTAAACATTGTATTATGCTACGTTATTAAACCAATTCTTTTACGTAGTATTATTAAACCAATTCATTTTATGTTATATAGGTGTTTTATGTGGTAATAGGACTGACATAATTATATCTTCAGTACAGCGGTTTGTTTCATAATTTAAAACAGATTTATTTTAAAATTTAAATTGGTGTACCCAACCGTTCTATTTGTTGTATACTTTAAAACGCGATTAGAACTGTGTTTTAAATACATAGGGCAGGACAGATACTCTGACTGGATAAACTGGGAAAACAATTTTAAGTCCAGCAATGATTAAGACATGGCTTGAATTTGAATCGAAAAAGAACACCCGCCTAAACTGCTGCTGGGACGGTAAGTTCTGTTTTAAAATTTTCCGTTGTGTGCAGTACGAAACAAAAGTGTTTGAAATTAGAAAACAAAAAGTTCTGCTGGGAATGTGATTGTTTCCGATGCAATTACACTCAAGTTTCAGGGGATGCAATTACGCAGGGGATACAGGCCGTGTAAATGAAAACCGCGTAAATTTCAAAATTCGCGTAAAAAATGCCGCGTAATAAAACCTGAGTGTGCTCTCCTATATAAAATACTACGCTGCTGAACAGTGCAGTAACTACAGAAGCACGTTGTCAGATGCCTTACTGATAAAAAAACATATAACCGAAATATGAAACATATGAAAACCAATAGGCTCTTTACCCTACGCAGCTACAAAGCGGATTAAACATGGATTAACAAGTTACAACGCACACGCATGCATAAAAATAAATATATTTTATTCAAACGCAACACTCTTAAGCAGCACACACCGTATTGAATTAAATCCAAACCACCCCACCCACCCACTTTGCAAATCATTCTGTGACACCGTGCTGGTACCCGAAAAATCCGCACACGGCCACCGCTGCCGAAAATGCATAGCGTCTACCGCTTATTGTAGTGCCCAGACGCTGCAGCCATGATCTTGCCCGTTCGACATAAGAACAAAAGCTAATTCAAACGGGTACGCGTCACCTCTATTTATAAACTAAACGTATATGGTTTAGTCACTTAGGTGAGAGTGTGTGCAAATGCCAACGTTGCCGAAAATAGATAGCGCTTATTGCATCACCCGCAGACGATGTCGCTCGTATGGGATATTAGCAACAACTGATTTAAACGGACATGCGTCGCTTCTATTTATGACTTTTCGTCTTTCATTGAGTCACTAAGCTGCCCTCTTTTGACGGCTGTGTCTGAGAAATCTGCCTCACGAATGGTAATTTTTCCGTTTTTCGTGAACTTTTTAATTTTACCAATTTCCAAAAGTCTACTTTTATTGGGGAGATATTAAATTATTACCAATATTTAAGTTAGGTGTTTCTGAATCAGTTGGTGTATGAATGATTAAAATCCATCTAGTAATATCGGAGTTATAAGCGTGCAAACCTTACATAGTTTCATTACATGGGAGATAGTTTAGATTTTAGAATGACACCTGGCCCCAGATAGTGGAGTAAGACATTTTTAATGTCAAAATCATTAAATTTCAATGAACATTTTTAAAAAAGATCATTGCGGGAGAGATGCCGCCTCTGCGGGTGAGGCGTCGCACCGTGATCACAAACTGAAAAATAGTGAACAAAAGTATTTTTTACCTCTCGTTGATGTTAGTGCCTGAAACTTTAAAGAATAAACCGAAGTAACTATTACTCAGATACATATCGCCCGTTTAAATATATAGATAATTGATTCATAATCCTATATGTCACTATGGATTGTGGATATACCTTATCCAGAACCCATACCTGACGCAAATTATCATTAAATGACATTACTAGGTGGAAAAAAATATATATTAGCTACGTATCCTCCGCCATCGAGTGCGGCATATCACTCATAATTTTGATGGGCATCTCTCACAATTGTATGGTAGAGATGCCGCACGACGCTATTTCCCGACCGTGCTCATGATTAGAATGTCTTCTAAAAGGTGCCAGCTATTCAACCGATACATGATTCACAAAAAAAATCGAACGATTTAAAAAAACGAAATTTTAATATGGTGCTGAAAAATTTTCGGCGCTCCACCCTAGTAACAATTGTGGTTTTATGATAGTTTTATAGCCACTGATAAAACTTAGTTCGCGCTTGTAGCGTGCTATAAAACTTCAGTTATTACTTGGGCATGATGCAACTGGACGCACAAAATCATTAATACAATTTTCGTGAGTTAATAATAAGGATTATTTTACATCTCTAGTGTTGTAGTTCCCCGAAAGACAAACTCACAATATCATATTGCCGTATAAAATTAACCCTATATACGAGATATAGAGAGTGCGGCATCTCAATCGAAATTACCCTACATAGTTTTTTGGGAATATTTTTGGAATTTCTAAATGTTTTTTTTTTCTCTCCAATCTGCAACACTCGTTTCAAGTTCGTCTTCATGGCAGATATCGCTCTAAAGCACCGTGGGTTGATGAAACAGTTATAAGAGAAATCCGATTTAGAGATCAGTTATACCAAAGAATGTATCAATGGCCAGATAATCCTTTAATCCGTCAAAACTACAGAAAGCAAAAAAACTATGTAACTAGACTTATCAAGCAAAATCAAAAATATTACTACCAAAATCAAATAGCACAGAATCGAAGCAATATTAGGAAGTTGTGGAGCATTTTGAATGAAATTGTATTCCGTAAAAACACTAATGTAGCTCGCAAAACTATATCAACAATCGCAGTAAATGAAAGAACTCTTAACCAAAAAGCAGAAATATGCAATGCCTTTAACAGTTATTTCGCTAATATACCTTTTGAGTTGTTTAACAATTTGAAACAGATGTTTAACAATGAAACACAGAAGTTTACACTGAATAGATCAACTCAAAGCTCCATTATAATGTTACCAGCTTCGACTAATGAAATAAGTAACTACGTTCGTGAGCTTAGTAATTCAAGTGCAGTAGGACTTGATGGCATTCCATCAAAAATCTTAAAAAATATTGCAACATTGATTGTTCCTAAATTAACATGTCTAATTAATCAATCACTTGAAAATGGTGTCTTTCCTAATTGTTTGAACTCAGCAAAAGTAGTTACGATTTTCAAAACTGGTCAGAAATCATTTTTAGGTAACTATAGGCCCATTTCAATTCTGCCAACCTTGTCAAAACCATTCGAAAAGCTTGTTCAACAAAGGCTATGTAGCTTCTTAAGTCGGCATGACATAATCCATAAAAATCAATACGGATTCCAACCGAACTCGAATACTACTAGTGCTACAGTTAATCTAGTAAACGAAATCCAACTGAACCTAGACCGACGTAAACTTTGTTCTACAATCTTTATTGACGTGTCAAAAGCATTTGATTGCGTTCCTCATACAATACTATTAAACAAACTGCAAAACTACGGCATAAGAAATAAGGCGTTAATGCTGATTGAATCTTATTTAAACAATAGACTACAATGTGTAGCCTTAGATAACCACATAAGTTCTGAAATCGCTGTCGGTTTTGGTGTGCCACAGGGCTCAATATTAGGACCACTTCTTTTCAATATTTTTATCAATGATATATTTGATCTACCCCTGAAGGGCAAACTTCAACTATATGCCGATGATGCTGCCTTAGTTTACAACTCAAATAGCGTAGAAACCTTGTATCAAGATATGCAGCATGATTTGAATTTGATTCATAGGTGGTTCTTTGACAACGGACTTACTGTCAACGCATCAGAAACGAAGTATATTATATTCTCTAGTACTGATCGTCTGACCACTCAGGATTTTGACTTGTGGCTAGGAGAAACGAAATTAGAAAGAGTTGCCTTTCTGCCTTACCTAGGACTGATACTTCAACAAAATCTTAAGTGGAATTTGCACATTGAGCAGGTTCACAGAAAAATAACCTAATTTCTTGGTATACTTTGACAGAGTAGTTACATGTTACCTATTAAAGAAAAAAAGGACCTGTTTTACGCACACGTCCACTCACAATTATGTTATGCACCTAATTACGTTATCAGTAAAATCTCTATAACATTAAACAAATTTATGAGGACTATTTTCTGGGAACAGTACCTAGACCCCAACGTTAGAACCACTGATCTGTACACTACCAATAGCATAATGAACTTTAACCAGATCAAATATTATGAATCGGTTTTGTTTATTTTCAAAGTAAAAAACAATTTAATTAAACAAAATCTAAATCTTCAATCGTTGAGTGAACTACACCGATTTAATACACGAAACGTTAGGAATCTAAGGATAATGACACCAAGAACCAATTACATTAGACATGGTTGTATATACCCTGCTATCGAAAATTTCAATAATCTGCCGTTTAACTTAAAAAGTCTTAATTCGATTTATACATTTAAAAGAGCACTACGAAAATACGTTGTAGAAAACATAACTTAAAAATTTACTAGAACGTGTTCAATACTGTCATTTGCACAATTTCCTATCGAAAAAAGACCTCCCAATCAGTTTTCGGACTGTCTGAGGTTTATCAAAACTAACTATTTGCGTTGTATTGAAAAAAAAAAACTAAGAGAAAATTCAAGAATTATAATAAATTGTAATGAATATTGTACATGTTTTAAAGGGGTTTTTACGCCTGAGATTGAAACATATAAAAGTTATGAAATGTTTCCATCTTGGCTTTCCTCTTGTCGAAAAAATTTAATGAATAAATAAATAAATAATAATAATAAAAAAATATTCGCACGACTATACAACGGTCGGTCGGTTTTCCTCATCACTCATTTGACCGTCGTTATACTACTAGCTAGCATCGGCAGTAGCGGAGTAGAATTTTTCGTCCTATGAGCCGTGCCAAACAGTTCGTAAATCCACCGGATGGAAAGCTCCCCGAAAGCAGTTTGCAACGAAGGTCGTCCGCAGAACTTCAAAATTGATCTATGCTTCCAGACCTCAATCACTATTATGTCTCCCAAGAAACCAGCATGGCATACCTATTGTGTCTTTCATAATAAAACAAACCAATGGTTAGGAAAGTGTGTGTTGCTTTCAAGGAAGTCGTAGCTTAATTTAAAAAAATATGATGCGCCAACAAAAGAGAAAGAAGGAATAGCAAATCAAAATTCATCATCAATGGTCGTCCTGAAAAGGGCAGGTTCTGGTTTTCTCGGCACTGTTTCGCCTGCCAACGCCTGACGGCAGAATGGCATTGATATTAGGTAACATACCATCCTGGAAAATGGTCACCCCGGAGAGCAATGTTTTAAAATCCTGTTTTCGTCAGGTATGCTACCCTCTAAACAGAAATGAAAATAATTGCCTCTGCTAACACAAACACATTCATCCACCAGCCGTGTTCAGCTCACAAATAACTCCTTCTCCATATTGTACAGCCCTTTGAGGACCCTGTACGCTCTAAACAGTTCAACACAAAATGAAACAAATCTACAGTGGACCTATATAAATTTTTCATCATTTAAGTGTTCGGTTGGTGCATCATATTGACGGGTTTGACTGAGATGAGCTGAAATTTTTCACCATTTCCGAGCAGTTTTTGAATAATTTTTCATAACAGTTTTTCGTTATGACAACATTGGGCCCGTATATTGAAAGGTAAGTCGTTAGTCACGATAAAAATGGAGCTTCTTTGTATAAAGGGCTCCGCCGCGGTATTGGTATTTAATTAGCCTACTTTGGGGTCCTTAAAATAATGTCACTGTTAAGTTACTTAGTACTTTAGAATGGTAATCCATGTTTTCATGATCTCACATGGACTACCATTCCAAAGTATTGATTTGTATTGTCCAGTTTGGAAGTTATGTGTACCAGATGTGATGAAAAATTGACCATTAGAGTGAGACATGGTTATATGAAATAAATAAAATTTTGCTCAGAGTAACGTATTGGGATCCATTTAGCTCCCTCTGCTATTTTTTATCTCGATCGATGAAACTATATTTTTGCGCCCACTGTTTAAAGTTTACATGGAATTTCGTATGAGGAAATCGTCTTTTGCAAAATAATTCTTCCAAGAGTCGTCCGTTACTTCCTAAAAATAAAAAGATATCTGATTTTTATAGGAAATTTATCAAGGAAATAAAGTCTAGAAGACCGCGAAAAGATGTGAGGCTTGTTAAGAAAGTTATTAATCAAAAACCGATTGATGCTCTGAAGATCGATGAAAATTTCACTTTTCATAGTCTAATTATATACAAAATTTTTAACTTTCTCTTATTATGTACAAAGAAGCCTCAATTTATCTCTCAAAACCCTTGCAAGGTGGCCAAACAGTATAGATAAATGATTTAGACACATTAAGAGTAAATCAAAACAAAATTTTATATAATTGGACAACCAACAGCAGTGGTGCTAGAAATTTTTTTTTTTTTTATCAATCGTCAGAGCATAAATCGGTTTCTGTTTAATAACTTTTTCTCAAGCGTCAAATCGTTTTGTGGTTTTCGAGACTTTGTTTCTATGTTGAATTTCCTATAAATGTCACATAACGATTTATTTTTATGAAGCAATGGGCAACTCCTGGAGGAATTATTTTATGAAAGTTAATTTTCCCCGCACAAAATTCCATGTAAAATTTAAACAGTAGGTGCAAAAATATAGTTTCAGAGATCGAGGTAAGAATTTGCACATGTACCTAAAAAGCTGCTCGGAGCAGGAATCTAATTTGACTATTCTCCATCTGGCATTCAAATTGCCCTAGCACCCTTTGCTTACTGCCGAAGTATCAGTCCCATACTCGTATAACCAATATCAAGTGAGTTGGGTTCGCAGCACATGGCACTTCTCGAGGCGACCAACGAGCACCAACGGCAACAACATACACCACATCTCTACGGCGATAGCAAGCAACATGCGCGATGAAACGCACAAAGCAAAATGACACTACCGAGCCGGTTCAGTCTCTACTACGACAGAGCGATCGACGAGCACCGGCAGCAATGTTGCAGCTATAGCAGGAGACGATCCTTCCTTGCTGAAATAGTCGCACAAAGCAAAATTCAAATATCTGGTAATGTCCCCCGGACTGGGCAGGCAGCGCAGTTGGCATGCACGCTTTGCTTGTTTGCAAGGTAATAGGGGATGCTGATTATAATACAAGCACAGCGCGAATTGGATTGTAGCATACTTAGGTATTTATCCCAGGCTGCATTATTAGCGGAATGTAGTGTTTAAGCCTAGTAGTCCGTGTAAGGTGACAGAATATATTTTGAGCCCTATTCCTAAGTTATAAAAGAGACCAGATATGATGAAAAAATCACTAATCGGCATTCGAATGACCCTAGTAGGTCTCACCTATCACTAAAATAGTTCACGGCGCATAGAGTACGCTTCTTCTGCGGGAGGCAATCAACGAGCACTGACGCGCGGCACTGTTCATGACGTCTTTGAGGAGAGAGCGTTCGTAGAATTAGTCAACAGTTGCTTCAAAAAATTAAAAAAAGGTTAATAAATGAGGCAACAGGAGAAATATCAATGGGATTAAAAAGAAAGTCAAGAATATAGATGTTATTATAACCTGAGAGTCTTAAGAAAACTCAGTAACATGTTATGTATAATAAAAGAAACTCCGCACAAGAAATAAGAGTATTACTTTAAACTAGTTTGATTCTCTAACGCTATTGTGCGGAAAAAATAGAAAACATTCAAAAGGTGTATAAAAATATATTCATTCTCGATAATATATGGATGTTAGCACCACTATGCGGCCTAAATTATATTTATACACGAAAGCCTTTGATATGTTCTACAACTTCGTAGAACGTCAGATTGCACTATCTCTTACCATTGTATAGATAGACGAATTACCTTTAATTAATTTTGCTCACTGGCGCCACCATGTGGTGGAATATTTTGAGAGAATAAAGTATTTTTTGCTACTCTACAACTTTGTAGAACATCCAAATGCTCCATCCCTTAGCGTTGTACAGATAGGAGCATTCCTTTTAAATTGCTTGGCTCATTACCGCCACCATGTGGAGAAATCCTGAAACTTTCCAACGAAACCAAAAAGTCCTTTTATTTCTCTACAACTTTGTGGAACATCATAACTTTCTATCTCTCGTCGTTTCAGAGATATATGAGTTTTTCCTAACCTTACTCCACCTTTGCATGTGGGTCACATATATGAGATAAGCGGAGTACGCCCTTTGCGAATGTTAAGCAGCAGTATCCAACTTTAAACGTTAATAACTCTTTAACGGTTAGTTGGATTGTCTTGCAGTCTTCGACAAACTTGTTCGGCATATCTTCAAAAGCTTAACTCCTTCCTAGGTCCGTGTTCGGAAGTTTACAGCGCCCTCTAGGGGCGATAATGTGAACTGTGAGTGTTTCCCCATACATTTTGGCCAAAAATCCCATACAAACTTTAAGCTCGTTGGGGGAGGGGTTAGGGTTAACCGATTTCGCTCAAATTTGGACAGTGTCATTTTTTCATGATTTGGAACAACGCTAGGGGGTGTAGGTTGTGAAATTTTTTTTCATATGAATCCTTGTCACCCTAATAGACATACAAACGAATTATTGCTAATACTCTGTTAATATAAAATATCTGAATTCCTCAATCAATGCATTGTGGCGGGAAAACTGAATTTTCCTAACGGGGTTATATATTGTACTGAGCCAAAAAAATCGATTTGAAATTTATATTTTACTCAAATTCACAACGCGATTGAGAACTAGGAAATCAACGCCTTTTCTGAAAAGGGCGATACTAGTAGTGACACCATTCAAAGAAAAAAACAGTGAATATTCCCAGACTTGGTTTTATTTCCTATTAAAGAACTATTGTGTTTTTTTACATCCTAGATTGCATGGTTCAGTGATCTAAACCCAAAACTTCATAAAGTATTTGAAATTATTAAATTAAAAATTTTTTTGCTATTCAATGTGACAAAATGATAGTATCGCCCCTTTGGCGATTGTTCACTTTTTCGGTCCCACCTATCAGCATTGAAGTATCGATCTTACGTTTTTTTACAATAACTACCGTTTTACACCACCGATTTCATCCGGGTTTTTTCAATAGCGGTTATTGTTACTATTTACAGCTGGTATCAGCTTGATAATCCTAAAAAAATACGAAAAAAAGTTTCGCCTCTAAACTGCTAGCAAAAAAAGTATCGCCCTGTTTGTTTGCATGGAGCGTGGAGGGCGAACAGGTATCTCCTACGCCGCCATGATTTCAAAGCCAACATCTAAAACGTCACGTTAAGGTCGATCCACAATGAACAGAATCAGTTCATTTAATTTATTAATGCATCATGGTATAATGTTTTTGTTATTCACCGACATGTCCCAAACAACACTTTTCATCAATTAGCGGTCCTATATTTTCGCTTTTTAACAAACAAGATTGAGTCATGCCGTACCATGACTGACTAGTGAAGATCGAGCTTCGAGCAAAACGAGCAGAACAATTTGAACTGTCAGTGGGGCCCATAATTTTTGCGCCCGCTGAGATGTTGACTTATGTCAGTTCAATACAAATGGGATAGGGGTGCCATATACGTGAGGGCGAAGCTTTAAATAAACAAACAAAAATACAGTTTCGCCCGTTGTATTTTTGCTGTAGTTTAAGAAAGCAATATCGTAGAATCCAAATTTTTAGGTTAATTTGTTGCGTTTCAAAGCCCTCATTCGCATGTATGAAAAAAGCCTTATGTTTACATTTGTAAGTATCGCCCTTTTTACAACAAAGCGTTGAAATGAAATCGCAGCTCCTGATATCACGCTATCTCTGAAATACATGCGTGCATAGTTCCAAATTTTACTTCGACATCGACTTTTTCTAAAGGTGACTTCCCAGTAGTATCATTGATTGGAATTATTATCGCTAATCCTAATGCCAAAGAACAAATAAAAACCTCTCGAAAACGAACCGTTTGGGAAAATCATCGTCATTACTGGAATTTTCATTTTCACGAAACTTTTCGATAACCTTCCGTCACTTGCGTCAATGCACTGGGTGCATTCTAGTGAAATCTTCTTAGGGTACCAGCGGGTCTAATTCAGAGCTATCTGCGCGGCGAGTTAAATCTGTAAATAATCTAATAATTAATTTCTATTCCATAATTTTCAGTTCAGCAATTCGAGAGATCGTGCTCATCGCAAGCCATGAAAAATAGACTACGTTGTGAAGCGATGGTCACTATTTATTAAAAAAATAAATTAAATAAAAAATTAAACTATTAAAAAATTTCAAATAGTTTCTAAAGCTTATTAGGAAAAATTGTTTAATAAGCTTTCGTAATATTGTGTAGGAAAAAAAGCTGAAAATTTCACTATTTTCTCTATCTGCAACATATAAACCCTTAAGTATACCAATTAATTGGTATACGAATTGGAATAGGTTCGCCAAATTTTGGAAGAAGTCTATAAAATAACCCCTTGAAAACTACCTAAAAATTGTTGTAGTTCGAAACAAAAAAAAATCCCCAAAAATGAAATGTACCTATTAATGTGAAACACAGTGAATAATACATCCAATAAAGACCCGTTTGTATCAGTGTCATGGTGTATTTTAGGCTAACGAAATGAGGACATTGACTAAATCGGGCAATTTTTTTCCTTATAATAAACTGAAGCTATTCAAATATTCTTCCCGTCCCTTGAAGTAGTCTGATAACTATTTCTGATTATGATGAACTGTTTATTTTTGCATATTTCCATCTTCATGATAAGGAAACATGCTCAAGAAAGGATTTACTCGAATTCAGTCTTGTTCGTCTGCTAGAGCCCATCAAACATATGTTCATATTTGGCTGATAAAATCGGCTTTTCAAAGTATTATAATAGATATTCAGTATTCGAAGAAGTTTCTTGTGAACGAGTGTAGAACAACTTTGTTTCTACTTACTTAAAGTCAGCTTAGTAGCCAGAAATTCAGTTTGGTTGGGGTTTGGTGAAAATCGATCATACTGTCCAAACGGCATAATTCCGAAAGCGTAATTTTTGAAGTTTTAAAATTGGGCAGAATTATTTTTTTCAGAAAATAGTAACAGAGTTCCTGTTTTGAGCGAATTTGTTGAGACTTTATTGTAGTCATAACCTGAGAAAATTCATCATAAATACCGTCAAAATAATTTTATCAAATGATGCGCTGTTTAACGTTTGTAAAACTCATCGAAGATACAAAACCTCTGAAATTGGCGGTTTCAAAATGATGCTATCTTGACCTTAAATTACTGTTTCTGAACATTTGACCTATACATATAATTGGCCATACAACAAAAATCAAATGCTCATCAAAATCGATCAGGAACTGCTGGAGTCGAATGAAAATCGTCATTTTTCATAAATTTCTCTGTACATTCGGAAAGTGTTATCCTCGTTATTAATCATATTACGTTTTCGTCTCAACTCGACGCATTCCCAAAACAAAAACCTGTTTTAATCCACCTAGTGTTGCAATTGTGCTTGTCACATTTGTCCAGACTACGATTCCATGGCTGGTTATGTTCAATACAATGGTGGAAATGAATATTACATGTTCAGTACGATTTGACATAAATATATTGGATCGACAGCCACGATCTTGAGATACTATGTGATACTGAAACATCGCTTGAAACCAGCGGCGGATCACGGAGAAAGATCCGGGAGGTCCGGGTCCTGCCGGATCAGTTTATATGGGAATTTGCTGTGTGATTGCACTCTTCAACTCGTAACTTCTTCAATAGCAGCCGATGGGAAGGTTGTACCTTTCATTTGAGGCTAACTTTGTGCAAGTGGGTCCAGCCATCTCTGAGAAACAGAGGTCACATATTTTCCACATACACACACATACATACACACAGACATTTTCCGATCTCAACTGTTACCATTTGGACCCTTTACCCCATAGACCAGTTGCAAAAAACGAGAGCAAAACGCGAGCAAGAGAGTTTGCCATACTGCTGTTCGACACGAACGTAGGCAGTAATAGATACGCTATAATACTGCGTATAACAGTTAGGAGGCTTAACCATACTCTCAAATATGTGTCTTGGATAATGAAAGTATATAACGTTTATTTTGTATATAAATATTTGATATAATGTTTAATGTGATTAGGAGGAAAATTAAAATAAAGCACACGTAAATTATTTTCAAACGGTCTAAATAAATACTTAACCTTTAATATGTAACACATGAACACAAAACATCAAATTACACACACGTTAGGAAAACAGGAAACGCTCGGGATTGGAAAACACTGGGAAAGCAGGAAATAAAGCCAAACGGGAGAGGAAAATTGCGAGTGAGAGGGAAGCTACTGGGTTAGGATAGAAAGAATATGCCAATCACTTTTGCTGTAGACTTCAAGAAAGGCAGTTATCAAAGTTGAAAGTTTAAGTAGATAGACAGTTAGAAATATTTGAACGTAAAGTATATAGTGAAGCAAATAGAGGAGTGATAGAAAGTGAATTAACTAAATACCGAGAAGGAATCAGGTATGAAACGCAAATTAAAACATTCCCAGTAGCAAACCCATAAGATTTCCCTCCCTCGTCAATATTATCCGCTTGCAGGACCCAGCGTTCGCCGGCCGGCCTTGTATACACCTACACTTACACACAAAAATTGTAAGTTACAATAAATAATTTAAAAAAAGTGAAAAGACCGTGTTTGTCTTCCGATTGGGATAGAGTGACATTGAGCCGACCCTGAAGCCTCCGTGCCTCAAGCTCGAGCTAGCCAAGAAAAGAGGCCTTCGGAGCCCACCCCAAACGGTCCCCGTGGCTTGACCAGGGACTAGGGGCAATATAAGCCGCGACCCCTCTGGTCCGGCAAGTAACAATTGGCGCCCAACTAACAGTCAAAACCAATCAGAAGTTCAAAACTAATGTGCTGAAGATAGGGAAAATAAGATTTTTGCGCTAGGGAACGCTCGTTTACTCGTTTGCTTATACTGGTGGATGGAAAAGGTGTTTAAGTGGTAATACGAGATCATTAGGGGAACCGAATTAGTTTGAGATCAATTCTACCTACTAGTGCGCGTACAACCACAAAAGATAGAATCTGTATTCGTGGATTTACCAAATAGCGGAAACATTGCATTTTCGTTAAATTGTGATAATTTTTTCTCTTTAATGGGTCTTGATTCAACGAAGTAATTCAAACAGTGCAGAGATTTTCTTTATTCATATGAAGTTTAACTCAAATATCTTAAAATACATACTCACCATTATCGGATACATTGATTGTCTTTATTTCGCCTAAAGTTCTGTTGGAAATGGACTTGCATATGTTGTATAAAAGTTTAAACGTGGCTCATTTGTCAATCGATAAAGTAGAGCACGAATTGTCGATTAGAAATATTGTTTTTTCGTTAGATGAACATGAGAGTATAAAGAGAAGGAAATTGAAAGATCGTATGAGGGAAGAAAAAGAGATGAACACTTTCACGGTAGCTTACTCTCCTAGCTGGAGAGAAGTTGCGCATGAAATTTCACTCGTGCATTCGAAAACGTTGATTATTAAGGGTTTATTAGAAAACCCGAGAACTGATTTACGCCAAAGAGAAAAGCTTAGAGCATGTTCAGGAGTGTTTCAGTTTTAGATTCATAATCTTGACAGTTCTATTATATAAAACTGAAAATTTTAAAACTAGAACTTACTGTCCCCAGCAGCAGTTTTAGCGGATGTTCTATTTAGTTTAAAATTCATGTCACGCTATGCCTTCAGCGTCGCTACATTCAAATTTATTTTCCCCCAGTCTATCGGGTCTAAGTGTCTGTGCTGAAAACTTTGCATGTATTTAAAACACAGTTCTAAGCGTGTTTTAAAATCAGCAACAAATAGAACGGCGTCGTATAACAGTTTTAAATTTTAAAACAAAACTGTTCGAATTTATAAAACAAAACGCTCTGCTGGGGATGTGAATGTTTCAGTTCTAGTTCTACTTTGAAACTCCTATACAAAATAAAACGCTCCTGAACATGCCCTTAAGACTCGGCTGATTCACTACACGGTAAAAAAAACTTTACCCATTTTATGTATTCAAGATCGGAAGTTATTCGAGCTGTCAAAAAAATGGGTATTTTTTTGTTTCTAACAATGAGTACTTTTTATCCATTTCACAACTACTCGATGAGGTAATGTCAATGGGTATATTGATCTTGATAATGGGTGAAAAATCCTTAAGCATTATTTCAAGCGAATTAACCTGCAAACTAAGGATCGTAGTGGAACCTGCAAATTATCGCCCTGCATCGGAGTCCGTGGCGGAAACGGAACATGTCGGCCATGCTCCGAAAACTTCGTCTGTTTAGACTACTGAGGATGTTGAAAATATGCGCCAGTTCGGCATTTTTAGAGCAGCCAAAAGATCCAGCCATCAAAAATATATCCAGTTGGCGGTTTTATTTTGTTAAGTAGTTTTAGAATAGGATTTCTATCTAGATTCCTATACTTTTATAAGGAAACAATAATGTGAAATAAATGTTATTTCATGCTTTTTTTTTAATTCAGAAATAATTCTATTGACAGTATTTTTCATTCTGGCGCGAATTTCACGAACGGGTATTTTTTACGCATTATGTTGTAACAGTTCTGCGAAAAATAATGGGTGAAACATACCCAGGTTGACGTACAAGGTCTGTACTCATTTATGGGTACAAACGCTTTACCCATTTAATGGGTTATTCCACTTTTATTGAAAATGAGTAGTTTTCTACGCAATAATGGGTACTTGATTTTATCAGTGTACAGAGTGAGAAATTTTCTGCTCGCCCGTGCTCCGAAAGCTCGGAAGCACCAGATAGAAATTATAAACATTAGCAGGCAAATTTCAAAAACATTTGAGAAGCATTTTCAGGATATTATCGATCCTTTCGATGATCGAAAGGAACCAGACCAGCTAGAAAACGATATAAGTCAAGCCATACAGGAAGTAAGAAGTGAAATTGAAGTTTTGAATGAAACCGTCTGGGGAAAGAGGGAGAACTGGGAGAAAATGAGAATGAAGCAAGTGGGGGAGTTGTAGAAAATACATTAGAAAGGAAAAAGCGGGAAATGGAGGGATCTGTGTTTAGATCAAAAGAAATTTTGGATGAGCTGTCGTTGTACGAACAAGGTATTAAGGAAATAGCGATTTATATGGTCAAACATTTGAAAGCTTTTGTTGCAACGACTACTGAACAAGAAAAGCAACGTAGAGAAAGAGAGATATTGCTAGAAGAGAGAATGATTAGGGAAGCAAAAGATAACATGGAGAGGAAAAAACGACTCGAAGCATTGCTTTTAAATCTTAATGAAAAATTGAAAATTAACCCACAAATGCCAAAAGTAGATGAATCCGCCTCACTTAAGACGTCTGATAATATAAATCCTATTGATGATTTTGTGGACGAAATGAGTGGGAAAGATAAACTACTGAAAAGGCAAGGGAAAAAACTAAAGGTTTCGTCAGATTCTGATGATGATACCGTAAATGAAAGCTTCGATGAAATTAAATAAAAAGGAAAGAAGAAAAATCGTAAACAGAGTGATGGCAAAATGCGTAATTCGTTGCCTCGCAGGAAATACGAAAGTAAGAGGAAAAGCTCATCCTCAGACATATCTGATGAATGGTCACGTACTGAAAGCTCGCAATCGAGAAACAGTACTTCTGAATCACCAGACCGTTTTAGAAGAAGGGATAGAAGTAGACAGAATAAAAGAGGTCGGACTTCTTTGAAACGAGTACCGATTTCAGACTGGAAGTTGAAATACGAGGGCAAAGACAACCCATGTAACAATTTTGGTTATATTAAAGTTTTATAGCGATTATTACAACCAATGTTTAAAACCTTCCATTCATACTTCATGCTTTTGACACCTTTCTACAGGCCGCTATAAACCCGTGTTATGACAAGTTGGCCCAGTTGTATTGCTACCAGTATAACTTGATATGCAAACCACCATAGGAGTAATCGTTTTATTTCAAAGTCGTTAAAGCCTCTTTTGCTTTCCATGTTAAAACTTTCAGTTCTAGCTTGGCTTTTCTCCATTGATTGTATATATTCAATAAAATTTTATCGTGGTTTTATTCCTTCACACCTCATAGCTTCAATCATCGAACGAAATGCATGATTGTTAGGTATATAATATTTCCCAAAATATTAAATATACGAAATCTTTATTCTTGTTTACGACCCATTTTTACTTGTTTTAAAGGCGATTTCAATATTTACGGTGAAATATAATGCAAAAGTTACGCAAATAAATGCGCCCCATGAATTCGGCCGAAAACGGGTTTTCCATGATACTTAAAATGCTAGAATTAAAATAACATTATACCAAATTCTGATTAAAAATGAAACATTTTGTTAAAAGTGCATAGATTTTTACTCGATAAACGCCTTGAAACGTATAATTCTCATTCAAACGAAGTAATAAGCATGTATTTGAGAAAATTTAAATTGGCGTTTTTTGTGTTTGCATGAATTTTTGTATCGGACGACATTTTTTTGACATTAAAAATGTCTTACTCCACTATCTGGGGCTAGGTGTCATTCTAAAATCTAAACTATCTCCCATGTAACGAAACTATGTAAGGTTTGCACGCTTATAACTCCGATATTACTAGATGGTTTTTAATCATTCATACACCAACCGATTCAGAAACACCTAACTTAAATATTGGTAATAATTTAATATCTCCCCAATAAAAGTAGACTTTTGGAAATTGGTAAAATTAAAAAGTTCACGAAAAACGGGAAAATTACCATTCGTGAGGCAGATTTCTCAGACACAGCCGTCAAAAGAGGGCAGCTTAGTGACTCAATGAAAGACGAAAAGTCATAAATAGAAGCGACGCATGTCCGTTTAAATCAGTTGTTGCTCTTGTCTCATACGAACAACATCGTCTCCGGGCGATGCAATAAGCGCTACCGATTTTCGGCAACGTTGGCATTTGCACACACTCGCACCTATGTGACTAAACCATATACGGTTAGTTTATAAATAGAGGTGACGCGTACCCGTTTGAATCAGTTTTTGTTCTTATGTCGAACGGGTAAGATCATGGCTGCAGCGTGTGGGCACTACAATAAGCGGTAGACGCTATGCATTTTCGGCAGCGGTGGCCGTGTGCGAATTTTTCGGGTACCAGCACGGTGTCACAGAATGATTTGCAAAGTGGGTGGGTGGGGTGGTTTGGATTTAATTCAATACGGTGTGTGCTGCTTAAGAGTGTTGCGTTTGAATAAAATATATTTATTTTTATGCATGTAACTTGTTAATCCATATTTACGGCGCATTGTAGCTGCCTAGGGTAAAGAGCCTATTGGTTTTCATATGTTTCATATTTTGGTTATATGTTTTTTATCAGTAAGGCATCTGACAACGTGCTTCTGTAGTTATTGCACTGTTCAGCAGCGTAGTATTTTATATAGGGGAGTACACTCAGGTTTTATTACGCGGTATTTTTTACGCGAATTTTGAAATTTCCGCGGTTTTCATTTACGCGTTTTTTTAAATTTAGGCGGTTTTCATTTGCACGGCCTGTATCCCCTGCGTAAAAAAACCTGAGTGTAATTGCATCAGAAACAATCACATTCCCAGCAGAACTTTTTGTTTTCTAATTTCAAACACTTTTGTTTCGTACTGTACACAACGGAAAATTTTAAAACAGAACTTACCGTCCCAGCAGCAGTTTAGTTTATAGTTTAGGCGGGTGTTCTTTTTCGATTCAAATTCCAGCCATGTCTTAATCGTTACTGGACTTAAAATTGTTTTCCCAGTTTATCCAGTCAGAGTATCTGTGCTGCCCTATGTAGTTAAAACACAGTTCTAATTGCGTTTTAAAGTATACAACAAATTGAACGATTAGGTATACTAATTTAAATTTTAAAATATATCTGTTTGAAATTATGCAACAAACCGCTGTACTGAAGATATAATTATGTCAGTCCTATTACCACATAAAACACCTATATAACATAAAACGCTGCAGAATTGGTTTAATAATACAATGTTTACACTACAGAGTTATAACACGTTTTAATAATTAGCAACAAGAGAAAATGTCACCAAGATAGCATAAAACCCGTTTTAACTGGTAGTGCGAACGTTGCATAACAATGTAATTTATCAAATAATTTCATTTTTTTCACCACTAATCGATCAAGAAATACTTAACCTTAAGATTGTTTACTTAAGTTCATTAATACATTATTGAAAATTTAAATGGAAAATGAAATTTCATATTTCATGAAGAATCTGTATATTTCCGTTGCTGGGCGTGGGCTTCCTCGTCACGGTTCTAAATATGGAACTTTTCTTTTAAATATATTTTCTGGACAGACCAGCCTATTTTTACTAGATGGATTAGCCAAATAATGCCAATCACCTAGTGAGATACTTGATTAATTAATAGATTGCCGTTAAAAGACCTTCAATAAATTATGTTTTAATGGGGAGGGTATATAGCAAATTGTAACATAAAAAACAGGCGAGTGAGCAAGAACTTGAGTCGATATGTGTGATAGATAAAATACATTTGCACGCTCTTGAAAAAAGCTACATTTTTAATGTCACCGTGGTCGTGTCCTGTACACAACCCTTTAATTTTTTTCCAATAAAACTTGATATATCTGAAAAATACTTCCATATGACATGTCCTCCAGCGTTTGTTATAACATAACAAGTCATATAGCTAGTGTGTTTACCCACTGAGAAGTCCAAAAAATTGTTTCAAAATCGTTCAACACGGGTCCAACGATGGACGTTCGTTGAACGGTTATTTGGACGTTGTCCAAATTGGTCCAACGAACGTCCTTCATTGGACAATTTTGAAACCAACCATTCTTAGAGGGTATCATAGCACTTTTGTAGCTACGTTACGATCGACAAGTTTTATGGTGGGCTGTATCGCTGCTTGCAGGTTATAATTATTTTGACAGCGACTTCGACCAAGATGGTAGATAAAAAGGTAGGCGTTTTTTGTATGTAGCGGTTGTCAAACTTTAGTTATCAAAGAAAAAAAGCGAATACGTTACATTTTTCGTTTTGAATAGCATAAAATACCAATATAGATACAATGGTTATACATTTCGCACTTACAGCTAATACTGTAACATGTATCGAAACTACTATTTTAAACTATATTCAAAAATAGCAGCCTGTTGCTGAGACTGCCGTCAAATAAATGATTTGTTGACAGCTATAGCAAATGTCACACAATGTAATGTCCTTCTAGTAAATGTCTTGATCAATTAATTTGAAGTAACCAAATTAGCAGGAAACTTCCGTATTCATGTGAACAAAGAATCTTGTTTTGGAATCTCATGTAGGAAGCATTGTGGTATTAGCTGATTGAACTTTTGAGATCCGGTTGGCTCCTTAGGAATAGAACTGAAAATGCCACACTTACCGTTTCGAAGAAGGATTGTAAGTGCAGAATTGTAGTACTATCCATGAAATTTTTTTGTTCACTGAGAATTAGCAACGAAGTCTTTCCGAACAGAAAGGAAAAAAATCCCTTTACTTTGAACAATTTATTTCGTCGATCAGAAAATACAACGAGTAACGAGCGGAACGTTTGTGTAATAGCGTCACTACCCGATCAGAATGAAATAACAAGATTATAACAGAACACAATTTTTGTAACATATTGTGTTATAAATTAGATCTCGTTAGTTGTTAAAATAAGAGAAATTTATAACAAGTAACAAAGTGAGATATAGTTTTGAAATATTTCTGTTATGTGTTTCTGATCGGGTAAGCTCTACGTTTAGGGTTGCCACCCCTCCGGGTTTGACCCGGAGACTCCGGTTTTCGGGAGCGATATCCGGGCATCCGGGTTTTACATCAATTTTTCCGGGTTTGGTGGGAAGAATCAAAATTTAAATTTTTGTGGAATTATTTTATTCTTTACAAAATATTAAAAAAGTCTAAGTTAACTATTTCTCTGGTTCAGATTTATTTTGTCCGACTAACACTTCGCTTCAAGGTGGCGAGGATGAGTTCACCAAATATTGCTGATTTCTTTCACAAAGCAATGGAAATAAAAATTAAATCAAATTTACTACAAATTAAGGAAAGTAATATTTCGCTATATGCTACAATTGAAATGTTGCATCCCACTAAGTCGCTCAAAATAGTATCAAAAAGTCAAAAAGTTAGTTTTACCAAAACTGTTAGTGGTGCTGCACCAAGGTATGGCAGGTTTGTTTTAATCCAACTGGCTAGAGCAACATCACACGAGTTCTTTCGGTGTTGTTGCTACTCCTGCAGCGACCCTCAACTGTTGGCTTAAAAGGTTAGTTTTGCCACTTTGTTGCGACCTCTGGTGATGGATAACTGACACCACAAAGTGTTTCCCATGCGATTCAGCTGCCCTGCCTCCTTTGCCGGCCTTTTCCTGTTAGTTGTGGAGAAGAGCAATGCTCGTTCCACTTATCCTCCACAGCGAGTGTAGCTGGTGCTTTTATTTTTTTAGCACTTAGTCGGGGAAGTGAAATACTACACCTGATTAAAGCGACAAAACCGTTCTCAAACGTGAACGTTTTACAACTTAGTAATAAAAAGCAATTTAACTGCTTTAAAATGCCGGGCAATCGCTTTGATCCCAATTTCTGTCTAGTTCCACCCAAATTCCACCCCCTCCCCTCCACCGGTCAGTGAAAATCTCCGGGTCAAAGCCTCTCCAGAGGTGGCAACCCGATCTACGTTGATTTTTATGCTTTTCGATGCAAACTAACGCCAAAGAAATTTAGTCAAATTTCTTTGGCGTTTTTTTAATTTACGTGAAATAACAAAACAAATAATTTGTAAAGTAGAATTAACAGGTCAACGAATCTAACCTTTGCGGGTGAAATGTCTGGCAAAAAGGCTGATAGTGTGAAACAGCGTCCTGTTTACATTTACGTAGAATATAAATAAAAATAGTAAACACAACCACAATATCCACAGGCACAGCATTTAAGATATTGTTATATTGTAATTTTTTGTATCGGTAAACAATATTTACTATTCTACTGATAAATGCTAAAGTTACCTTATTATTCAACTTCGCTAGTCCTGGTGTCATATATTAGTTTTTTTAATTTTCTGACGCTATATGTATCCTGCATTTCTTAAGTATGTCCACCAAATCGTAAAATTTATTCATTAAATACCATTCTATTTCGCTCCTCAAGTTGGACAACTGCATCGGTATAAAAGCTCCCATTGTAATATTGTAATTTTTTGTATCGGTAAACAATATTTACTATTCTACTGATAAATGCTAAAGTTACCTTATTATTCAACTTCGCTAGTCCTGGTGTCATATATTAGTTTTTTTAATTTTCTGGCGCTATATGTATCCTGCATTTCTTAAGTATGTCCACCAAATCGTAAAATTTATTCATTAAATACCATTCTATTTCGCTCCTCAAGTTGGACAACTGCATCGGTATAAAAGCTCCCACCATTTATTTATTTTATATTGACAATCATTATAGCTCCGTAGTGCATATTATACCTTGCGTAAGAATAATTGTTTTGAATCGGTTTTATTAAAGAGATAGATCAACTTCAAGGTTTGCAATAGTCTACAATAAAACTGTCTTATGACTTGATTGCTTGTTTTATGCTAGTTTTATTCTAGGTTTAAAATAGTGCACAGAACCTTTTTACAATCACAACATAAAACTTAAAAGTTCAAGTTATATTGTTGAAGTCAAAACAATGTTTTATAGAGTACTTACAGAGCAAATCTAATGATAGTTATTAAAACCCATAATAAAATCATCGGCTTCGATGGTGCCTTCTTAAAATCAAGATAAAACAATGGTAAATCTTTCAAGCATTTCAATTGTTACTTGGAACGGTCGAAAATTATCGGAATTCTTAAAAGAAATTAAAATGAGATCTAGGGCAGAGGAAATTTCGGATCGAGAGCTTTTCAGGGGGGCAATTCATTTGTTTGCTGGGAGAGCCAAAGATTGGTACCGTAAACCGGGGTGACATTGATCACTTTTCGAAGTAATCATTACATATTTTTAGACGCAACACATTTTTTTCAAGTTTAATATTTTTAAACCATGTACTGATGCATGGAGAACAAGATTGGATGGTTTTACCTAAAATTGTCTGCTTATAGCTATTTTTCCAAAAAATATTTCAAGTTGAAGTCCGTTTTCGTGTTCCGGGGTGACTTTGATAACTTTCATGTTCATCCACATTAAGTTATTGATGTCAATGTTTTTCATTTAAATGTTTGTTTACACTAATTCTGGAAAGATACTCATTGTCAAATAGATGTTAATTGGTATTATACAAAGATTTCAATGAACTGTAAAATTCGAGTAGCCAAAATTCGTATAATTTGTGTCCAACTAGTATAAAAGATTCTGAAAACCTTTGAAACGGCTAAAATTGTTTTGTTTCAGTGTTTTATCAATGTACAAAAAGTTTCATCCGTTTTAACACGTTGGAATATTGAACAATAAAAAAATTGTTGCGAATTTTAGCTTAAAATAATTCGAAATAATTGCCAACTAGTTTCACAAAAAAATGTATTAAAAATAAACAAACTCTTAAAACTAAATTTATCATATCCCAATCTAAAGGAAAATAAAAACTCACTTGTAATTTATTACTCTTGCTCAAATCTGAGATTTATTTGTTTTATAAAAAATAGACACTTTACGAAGCTTCGTAAAAATCAGGTAAAGTCAAATTTCGGTTTTTTGTAGTTTTTGTACCCAAAAACCGAATAATATACTCAAAAAGTATAACAAATCAGTATTTTATAAGTTTAGAGTAAAAATCATTTCAAATTGAAATGATTCGGTAGACTATTCTGGTTTAATAAGTGATCTACGAAAAAAGTTTCGAGTGATCAAAGTCACCCCGATGATAAAAGTCACCCCGGTTTACGGTACATTGATGCTTCGGATAATAGAGAATTCCGCAATTGGTCCGAATTGAAGCGAGAACTGAAGAGATAATTTCTCCCGCCAGATCTCGACTTTCAATTGGAATTCCAAGCAACAAACCGTAGGCAAGTGCGAGGTGAAAGATTTGTCGACTATTTTCATGACATGGTCAAACTATATCAGTCCATGACTCGTCCAATTTCGGAACGAAGAAAATTCGAAATAATTTGGACGAACATGCGATTTGACTATAAAAATGCCATGACAGGAGCAGGGATTAAATCCTTGGCAAAACTGAAACGATATGGCAGGCTTGTCGATGAGAACAACTGGCACAGCTTTCAGCGTTCTTTCGACAACCCAAATAAACCACGGAGCAAGCAAGTCAATGAAATTTCCGCAGGGTCTCAAACCGCGGGAAATTCTAATAAAAATATGAAAAGTGCAGCAAACAAAGATAAATTTTATAAAAATGAACTAAAACCTACTGCCAAATCTACTGAGGCAACCGACAAGGGCAAGGGAGAACAAAGCGCGAGAAAAGAACCTATGGAGGGGTCGAGCAAAGGTACACTTCAACAGCTTGTCGAACAGTACAAACGCCCCCCAATAGGTACCTGCTACAACTGCAGAGAAACAGGCCATCACTATGGGGAGTGCTCTCAAAACCGACGAAAGTTCTGTCGAATTTGTGGATTCCCAGATGTGCTCACGAAAACTTGCCTAAGGTGTCCAAAAGACGAAGAGAGTTCAGCTTAATGGGGGAAGCTGACGAGATAATCTCAAAAGCCCCCAACATTTCAAATATCACGACTAATCTGCTTGAGAATGGTTTCGAGCCAGTGTCGGATTCTGAGTATACTGCCGACCAAAACGTCGAAGAACTTTTTGTCAGGATCGATGGAGACGCACGCCCGTTTGTAAAAGTTGATGTACTAGGCAAACAAATCATCGGTCTCTTAGACAGCGGGGCTCAGCGAACCGTGCTTGGTATCGGTTTAGAGAAACTTATAAAAGATTTAAGATTGAAAGTATATCCGTCCGAAATTTCTTTAAAAACAGCTTCGGGAGCATCTATTGAAATACAAGGGTATGTAAATTTACCTATCACTTTTAACGACCAGTGTCACATCATTCCAGCTCTGGTAGCTCCGAAGCTAAAGCGTAGACTAATTCTAGGCTACGAAGATTTTTGGCATGCTTTTAAACTACAACCTTCGTTGTTGACAGAAGCTTACGAACTGAGTAATTCTGTTGAAGAGAGTGGTTTAGAAGAAAAAGTCGAGCAGGAACTCACGATCGAGCAGAGAGAGAAACTGGAAGAAGTGAAGGGGTTGTTCAAAGTTGCGGTGGAAGGGGGAATGCTTGATATCACCCCAATGATATCGCACAAAATTGAAATTAAAGAGGAGTATTTGAAAACTCCACCAGTCCGTATAAATCCTTACCCAACTTCTCCCGAAATGCAAAGTAAAATAAATAAAGAATTAGATAAAACTATTCAACAAAATGTGATCGAGAAAAGTAAAGGTGAATGGGCCTTAAGTACTGTGCCCGTTCTGAAACCCACCGGGGAGGTACGATTGTGTTTAGACGCGCGTCGTCTGAATGAACGCACGAGAAGGGATGCTTATCCTCTCCCGCACCAGGATCGTATACTCAGTAGATTGGGATCGAGTAAGTATTTGTCAACGATTGACCTTACCAAGGCATTCCTGCAAATACTACTTGATCCTCGCGTAAGTATACGGCGTTCTTGGTGTTGGGGAGAGGACTGTTCCAGTTCACCAGGCTGCTCTTTGGACTCGTCAATAGCCCTGCTACCTTGGTGAGGCTGATGGACGAGGTCTTGGGGTATGGGGAGCTGGAACCGAATGTATTTGTTTACCTCGACGATATTGTGGTGGTAAGCAGTACATTCGAGGCACACCTTCAAATGCTTCGTGAGGTTGCAAGTCGATTAAAAAGAGCCAATTTATCGATCAACATCGAAAAGTCGAAGTTCTGTGTAAAGGAACTAGCATATCTCGGATATATTCTCTCATCTGAAAGACTCAGACCGAACCCGGAGAGGATTGAGGCGATTGTGAATTACGAGCGGCCGTCGGTTTCTTGGTCCGATCTCTCCGTCGGTTTCTTGGCATGGCCAATTATTATAGGCGGTTTTTACCTCACTTCAGTGAATACACCGCACCTCTGACAAATCTTCTACGGAAGAAACCTAAAACGATAAAATGGAACGAATCAGCGGAGCAAGCCTTCATGCGCATTAAAGAATGCCTGATAACCGCTCCAGCTCTATCTAATCCAAATTTCGACCTACCGTTCCAGATCCAAAGCAATGCTAGTAACACAGCTGTCGCGGCGATCCTAGCTCAAGAGCATGATGATGGAGAGAGGGTGGTAGCGTATTTCTCCCAAAAGCTTTCTCCTGCGCAGCAAGCTTATGCTGCATCCGAGAAAGAATGGCTCGCGGTGATCTTGGCCATTGAGAAATTTAGGCCCTATATTGAGGGTACCCATTTTGTCGTCGTGACTGATGCTTCGGCTCTCACGCACATCATGAAGGGAAAATGGAGGACGTCTTCAAGGTTGAGTCGTTGGAGCATTGAGCTTCAAGCATACGATCTGGAGATCCGCCACAGACGTGGGAGGGATAACGTCATTCCAGATGCACTCTCGCGGGCAGTTGAAACCATTGATGTGGTTGAGACGCAAGATAGTTGGTACTCGAACCTATATGAAAAAGTAAAAAAATCGCCAGACGATCACCTGGATTTGAAGACCGAATCTCTCGATTATCGATTCGAATGGAAAGTTTGTGTGCCCGAGACATCCCAAAAAATAATATTAAAAACCGAACATGAAAAGGCATTTCACATCCGGTATGAAAAGCTTCTTGAAAAAGTAAGAAGGAAATATCATTGGCCGAGGTTAGCAGCTACTGTTAAAAGATTTGTGGAGCGATGCACAACTTGTCGTGAGTGCAAGTCCACAAATACCTCCCAGCACCCTGAAATGGGAAAGCAGAGAATTGCGACAAAGCCATTTCAAATATTAGCTCTTGACTTTATACAGTCACTACCACGTTCAAAAGCAGGCAATATGCACTTGCTGGTACTAATGGACGTTTTTTCGAAATGGACAATGTTATTTCCAATGAAAAAGATTAACACAGACTTGGTGATTAAAACTTTACAGGAACAGTGGTTTCGCAGGTATTCTGTACCAGAAATCCTGATTTCCGATAACGCTAGCTCGTTCCTAAGTAAAAATTTTAAGCAGTTCCTGGATAGCTACAAGATTGTTCATTGGGCCAATGCCCGCCACCACAGCCAAGCGAACCCAGTAGAACGATTGAATAGGAGCATTAATGCATGCATCCGAACGTATGTAAGGTCGGATCAGCGTACATGGGATACAAAAATCTCCGAAGTGGAGTTTACGATTAACAATACCCTTCACTCGTCTACTGGTTTTTCACCCTACCGTGTCCTATTCGGTCACGAGATAGTGGCGAGGAATATCGGGTCGATGTAGTCACTAATGAACTCTCTGATCGAGAGAGATTGGAACAAAAATGTAACATAGACAAGAATGTTTATAATACTGTTATAAAAAATTTAAAAAAGTCTCATGAAAAAAGTAACAAAAATTATAACCTTCGCTTCAAGAAGCCGGCCCCTGTTTACTTGGTTGGTCAGAAGGTTTATCGGAAAAGCTTTGCACAATCATCAGCTGGGGAAAATTTCAATGCCAAACTCGGCCCTGCTTACATCCCTTGTAAGATCATTTCCAAGCGAGGAACAAATTCCTATGAGCTTGAAGATGAGCTGGGGAAGAACTTGGGGATCTTTTCGGCGGCCGATCTTAAGCCAGGAATCCCGGACTAAGCAGTATCGATTTTCTCGCTCAGTTCCCATGTAAATTTTGTAAATAAATTCCACAAATAATTATAAGTTTGTCGTTATGAGTTAGCAATATTTAATTAGTAAAAAATGTACAGTTTAGTCAGTCTCAGTCCACGTCAAATGTCAAGGTCAAAGTTCGTGAATCAAATGAAGTCCAATTGTCCTGTTATGGTCCGTTTGTATTGTCCAATAACCGTAGTCCAATAGGTTTCCACAAATAAATACTAAGCAATCTTCCTAAACTGTAATTGGCGAATTTAGAATAACACCGGTCAAGGGAAAATAAACGCCAAATGATCATTTCTAAATTTCGCGTAGCAGAATTTCTAAACCGGTTTACTCTGCGTTACAATTTTAGGGTTCTTTGTTGTCATAAAAAATATATAAATGTCCACAAATATTCACAAAATAATTTAAAAAAAAAAATTAACACTATTCGCCTCAATTTAAAAATTTCACTATAGATTTTCACAACTGCACCCAAGCTACTTTCGGTAGCCATGACAGTCCACATTTGAGTAACAGCTTCATTTGATCAAATTCACTGTTGAGGATCAAGAGTAGATCAAATCTCTCTCTCCCTCTGAACAATAGATATGGTTTAGATTACCGTGAGAAGAGAAGATCGATTAAAGAGATCCGCGATAGGGTAAATGGTCGAAAATGGTTAATCTTAGGAAGCCAAAATTAACTATTTGATAAATCGACAAGCAGATGATTTCTTTTTGGGAAAATTCGTTAGCTTAAAAGAAGCGACTCAACCCTGGGCAGGATTAATCTCAAGCCTTAAAAAAATAATGACGATTATTTTTTTAAGGGGGAGTGTGGGGTAGTGTTACCATTTGGACCCTTTACCCCATAGACCAGTTGCAAAAAACGAGAGCAAAACGCGAGCAAGAGAGTTTGCCATACTGCTGTTCGACACGAACGTAGGCAGTAATAGATACGCTATAATACTGCGTATAACAGTTAGGAGGCTTAACCATACTCTCAAATATGTGTCTTGGATAATGAAAGTATATAACGTTTATTTTGTATATAAATATTTCATATAATGTTTAATGTGATTAGGAGGAAAATTAAAATAAAGCACACGTAAATTATTTTCAAACGGTCTAAATAAATACTTAAGCTTTAATATGTAACACATGAACACAAAACATCAAATTACACACACGTTAGGAAAACAGGAAACGCTCGGGATTGGAAAACACTGGGAAAGCAGGAAATAAAGCCAAACGGGAGAGGAAAATTGCGAATGAGAGGGGAGCTACTGGGTTAGGATAGAAAGAATATGCCAATCACTTTTGCTGTAGACTTCAAGAAAGGCAGACATCAAAGTTGAAAGTTTAAGTAGATAGACAGTTAGAAATATTTGAACGTAAAGTATATAGTGAAGCAAATAGAGGAGTGATAGAAAGTGAATTAACTAAATACCGAGAAGGAATCAGGTATGAAACGCAAATTAAAAAATTCCCAGTAGCAAACCCATAAGATTTCCCTCCCTCGTCAATATTATCCGCTTGCAGGGCCCATTAAATTCGATCCTAAAGCCATCGGAGTGGCGTATAGTCCGGAGCGTGGTGTCCTTGAACGGCCCGTCGTCGATAATGGCACCATCATCGCTAAAAGCCCGTCAAAAGTGCCCATGAGCACACTGAACCAGCTACTAGGTTCCTCCGAGTCACCAGCAGGTAGGTGAGTCCAGAACGAGGTGCCAGAGTGAGTGCCCTTGCATCGCCGCCCTGTCGCCGAAGATCAACCGCAGTGATCGCTATCGACGCGCCCGCCAGAAAGTGGCATCGCTGGTCGCATCGGACCCCGCCACCCAACAGCCCACGTGTACCATCGCCACACCAACAGCAGACCATTGCAGCAGCATCCCGTCGTCGTAGCCATCGCAACAGCAGCCGACCGTTTCCCACTTCGTCCCAGCGTTCGCCGGCCAGCCTTGTATACACCTACACTCACACACAAAAATGGTAAGTTACAATAAATAATTAAAAAAGTGAAAAGATCGTTTTTGTCTTCCGACCCTGAAACCTCCGTGCCTCAAGCTCGAGCTAGCTAAGAAAAGATGCCTTCGGAGCCCACCCCAAACGGTCCCCGTGGCTTGACCAGGGACTAGGGGCAATATAAGCCGCGACCCCTCTGGTCCGGCAAGTAACACAACGAACTGAGTCGATTGGCATATGACACTCGGCCCTCCCGTTCGGGATTAGATTGACTAATTTTAGAGTGAATGAGAAAGGCAAAAACCTACTGCCAAATCTACTGAGGCAACCGACAAGGGCAAGGGAGAACAAAGCGCGAGAAAAGAACCTATGGAGGGGTCGAGCAAAGGTACACTTCAACAGCTTGTCGAACAGTACAAACGCCCCCCAATAGGTACCTGCTACAACTGCAGAGAAACAGGCCATCACTATGGGGAGTGCTCTCAAAACCGACGAAAGTTCTGTCGAATTTGTGGATTCCCAGATGTGCTCACGAAAACTTGCCTAAGGTGTCCAAAAGACGAAGAGAGTTCAGCTTAATGGGGGAAGCTGACGAGATAATCTCAAAAGCCCCCAACATTTCAAATATCACGACTAATCTGCTTGAGAATGGTTTCGAGCCAGTGTCGGATTCTGAGTATACTGCCGACCAAAACGTCGAAGAACTTTTTGTCAGGATCGATGGAGACGCACGCCCGTTTGTAAAAGTTGATGTACTAGGCAAACAAATCATCGGTCTCTTAGACAGCGGGGCTCAGCGAACCGTGCTTGGTATCGGTTTAGAGAAACTTATAAAAGATTTAAGATTGAAAGTATATCCGTCCGAAATTTCTTTAAAAACAGCTTCGGGAGCATCTATTGAAATACAAGGGTATGTAAATTTACCTATCACTTTTAACGACCAGTGTCACATCATTCCAGCTCTGGTAGCTCCGAAGCTAAAGCGTAGACTAATTCTAGGCTACGAAGATTTTTGGCATGCTTTTAAACTACAACCTTCGTTGTTGACAGAAGCTTACGAACTGAGTAATTCTGTTGAAGAGAGTGGTTTAGAAGAAAAAGTCGAGCAGGAACTCACGATCGAGCAGAGAGAGAAACTGGAAGAAGTGAAGGGGTTGTTCAAAGTTGCGGTGGAAGGGGGAATGCTTGATATCACCCCAATGATATCGCACAAAATTGAAATTAAAGAGGAGTATTTGAAAACTCCACCAGTCCGTATAAATCCTTACCCAACTTCTCCCGAAATGCAAAGTAAAATAAATAAAGAATTAGATAAAACTATTCAACAAAATGTGATCGAGAAAAGTAAAGGTGAATGGGCCTTAAGTACTGTGCCCGTTCTGAAACCCACCGGGGAGGTACGATTGTGTTTAGACGCGCGTCGTCTGAATGAACGCACGAGAAGGGATGCTTATCCTCTCCCGCACCAGGATCGTATACTCAGTAGATTGGGATCGAGTAAGTATTTGTCAACGATTGACCTTACCAAGGCATTCCTGCAAATACTACTTGATCCTCGCGTAAGTATACGGCGTTCTTGGTGTTGGGGAGAGGACTGTTCCAGTTCACCAGGCTGCTCTTTGGACTCGTCAATAGCCCTGCTACCTTGGTGAGGCTGATGGACGAGGTCTTGGGGTATGGGGAGCTGGAACCGAATGTATTTGTTTACCTCGACGATATTGTGGTGGTAAGCAGTACATTCGAGGCACACCTTCAAATGCTTCGTGAGGTTGCAAGTCGATTAAAAAGAGCCAATTTATCGATCAACATCGAAAAGTCGAAGTTCTGTGTAAAGGAACTAGCATATCTCGGATATATTCTCTCATCTGAAAGACTCAGACCGAACCCGGAGAGGATTGAGGCGATTGTGAATTACGAGCGGCCGTCGGTTTCTTGGTCCGATCTCTCCGTCGGTTTCTTGGCATGGCCAATTATTATAGGCGGTTTTTACCTCACTTCAGTGAATACACCGCACCTCTGACAAATCTTCTACGGAAGAAACCTAAAACGATAAAATGGAACGAATCAGCGGAGCAAGCCTTCATGCGCATTAAAGAATGCCTGATAACCGCTCCAGCTCTATCTAATCCAAATTTCGACCTACCGTTCCAGATCCAAAGCAATGCTAGTAACACAGCTGTCGCGGCGATCCTAGCTCAAGAGCATGATGATGGAGAGAGGGTGGTAGCGTATTTCTCCCAAAAGCTTTCTCCTGCGCAGCAAGCTTATGCTGCATCCGAGAAAGAATGGCTCGCGGTGATCTTGGCCATTGAGAAATTTAGGCCCTATATTGAGGGTACCCATTTTGTCGTCGTGACTGATGCTTCGGCTCTCACGCACATCATGAAGGGAAAATGGAGGACGTCTTCAAGGTTGAGTCGTTGGAGCATTGAGCTTCAAGCATACGATCTGGAGATCCGCCACAGACGTGGGAGGGATAACGTCATTCCAGATGCACTCTCGCGGGCAGTTGAAACCATTGATGTGGTTGAGACGCAAGATAGTTGGTACTCGAACCTATATGAAAAAGTAAAAAAATCGCCAGACGATCACCTGGATTTGAAGACCGAATCTCTCGATTATCGATTCGAATGGAAAGTTTGTGTGCCCGAGACATCCCAAAAAATAATATTAAAAACCGAACATGAAAAGGCATTTCACATCCGGTATGAAAAGCTTCTTGAAAAAGTAAGAAGGAAATATCATTGGCCGAGGTTAGCAGCTACTGTTAAAAGATTTGTGGAGCGATGCACAACTTGTCGTGAGTGCAAGTCCACAAATACCTCCCAGCACCCTGAAATGGGAAAGCAGAGAATTGCGACAAAGCCATTTCAAATATTAGCTCTTGACTTTATACAGTCACTACCACGTTCAAAAGCAGGCAATATGCACTTGCTGGTACTAATGGACGTTTTTTCGAAATGGACAATGTTATTTCCAATGAAAAAGATTAACACAGACTTGGTGATTAAAACTTTACAGGAACAGTGGTTTCGCAGGTATTCTGTACCAGAAATCCTGATTTCCGATAACGCTAGCTCGTTCCTAAGTAAAAATTTTAAGCAGTTCCTGGATAGCTACAAGATTGTTCATTGGGCCAATGCCCGCCACCACAGCCAAGCGAACCCAGTAGAACGATTGAATAGGAGCATTAATGCATGCATCCGAACGTATGTAAGGTCGGATCAGCGTACATGGGATACAAAAATCTCCGAAGTGGAGTTTACGATTAACAATACCCTTCACTCGTCTACTGGTTTTTCACCCTACCGTGTCCTATTCGGTCACGAGATAGTGGCGAGGAATATCGGGTCGATGTAGTCACTAATGAACTCTCTGATCGAGAGAGATTGGAACAAAAATGTAACATAGACAAGAATGTTTATAATACTGTTATAAAAAATTTAAAAAAGTCTCATGAAAAAAGTAACAAAAATTATAACCTTCGCTTCAAGAAGCCGGCCCCTGTTTACTTGGTTGGTCAGAAGGTTTATCGGAAAAGCTTTGCACAATCATCAGCTGGGGAAAATTTCAATGCCAAACTCGGCCCTGCTTACATCCCTTGTAAGATCATTTCCAAGCGAGGAACAAATTCCTATGAGCTTGAAGATGAGCTGGGGAAGAACTTGGGGATCTTTTCGGCGGCCGATCTTAAGCCAGGAATCCCGGACTAAGCAGTATCGATTTTCTCGCTCAGTTCCCATGTAAATTTTGTAAATAAATTCCACAAATAATTATAAGTTTGTCGTTATGAGTTAGCAATATTTAATTAGTAAAAAATGTACAGTTTAGTCAGTCTCAGTCCACGTCAAATGTCAAGGTCAAAGTTCGTGAATCAAATGAAGTCCAATTGTCCTGTTATGGTCCGTTTGTATTGTCCAATAACCGTAGTCCAATAGGTTTCCACAAATAAATACTAAGCAATCTTCCTAAACTGTAATTGGCGAATTTAGAATAACACCGGTCAAGGGAAAATAAACGCCAAATGATCATTTCTAAATTTCGCGTAGCAGAATTTCTAAACCGGTTTACTCTGCGTTACAATTTTAGGGTTCTTTGTTGTCATAAAAAATATATAAATGTCCACAAATATTCACAAAATAACCTAAAAAAAAAAATTAACACTATTCGCCTCAATTTAAAAATTTCACTATAGATTTTCACAACTGCACCCAAGCTACTTTCGGTAGCCATGACAGTCCACATTTGAGTAACAGCTTCATTTGATCAAATTCACTGTTGAGGATCAAGAGTAGATCAAATCTCTCTCTCCCTCTGAACAATAGATATGGTTTAGATTACCGTGAGAAGAGAAGATCGATTAAAGAGATCCGCGATAGGGTAAATGGTCGAAAATGGTTAATCTTAGGAAGCCAAAATTAACTATTTGATAAATCGACAAGCAGATGATTTCTTTTTGGGAAAATTCGTTAGCTTAAAAGAAGCGACTCAACCCTGGGCAGGATTAATCTCAAGCCTTAAAAAAATAATGACGATTATTTTTTTAAGGGGGAGTGTGGGGTAGTGTTACCATTTGGACCCTTTACCCCATAGACCAGTTGCAAAAAACGAGAGCAAAACGCGAGCAAGAGAGTTTGCCATACTGCTGTTCGACACGAACGTAGGCAGTAATAGATACGCTATAATACTGCGTATAACAGTTAGGAGGCTTAACCATACTCTCAAATATGTGTCTTGGATAATGAAAGTATATAACGTTTATTTTGTATATAAATATTTCATATAATGTTTAATGTGATTAGGAGGAAAATTAAAATAAAGCACACGTAAATTATTTTCAAACGGTCTAAATAAATACTTAAGCTTTAATATGTAACACATGAACACAAAACATCAAATTACACACACGTTAGGAAAACAGGAAACGCTCGGGATTGGAAAACACTGGGAAAGCAGGAAATAAAGCCAAACGGGAGAGGAAAATTGCGAATGAGAGGGGAGCTACTGGGTTAGGATAGAAAGAATATGCCAATCACTTTTGCTGTAGACTTCAAGAAAGGCAGACATCAAAGTTGAAAGTTTAAGTAGATAGACAGTTAGAAATATTTGAACGTAAAGTATATAGTGAAGCAAATAGAGGAGTGATAGAAAGTGAATTAACTAAATACCGAGAAGGAATCAGGTATGAAACGCAAATTAAAAAATTCCCAGTAGCAAACCCATAAGATTTCCCTCCCTCGTCAATATTATCCGCTTGCAGGGCCCATTAAATTCGATCCTAAAGCCATCGGAGTGGCGTATAGTCCGGAGCGTGGTGTCCTTGAACGGCCCGTCGTCGATAATGGCACCATCATCGCTAAAAGCCCGTCAAAAGTGCCCATGAGCACACTGAACCAGCTACTAGGTTCCTCCGAGTCACCAGCAGGTAGGTGAGTCCAGAACGAGGTGCCAGAGTGAGTGCCCTTGCATCGCCGCCCTGTCGCCGAAGATCAACCGCAGTGATCGCTATCGACGCGCCCGCCAGAAAGTGGCATCGCTGGTCGCATCGGACCCCGCCACCCAACAGCCCACGTGTACCATCGCCACACCAACAGCAGACCATTGCAGCAGCATCCCGTCGTCGTAGCCATCGCAACAGCAGCCGACCGTTTCCCACTTCGTCCCAGCGTTCGCCGGCCAGCCTTGTATACACCTACACTCACACACAAAAATGGTAAGTTACAATAAATAATTAAAAAAGTGAAAAGATCGTTTTTGTCTTCCGACCCTGAAACCTCCGTGCCTCAAGCTCGAGCTAGCTAAGAAAAGATGCCTTCGGAGCCCACCCCAAACGGTCCCCGTGGCTTGACCAGGGACTAGGGGCAATATAAGCCGCGACCCCTCTGGTCCGGCAAGTAACACAACGAACTGAGTCGATTGGCATATGACACTCGGCCCTCCCGTTCGGGATTAGATTGACTAATTTTAGAGTGAATGAGAAAGGCAAAAACATTTTTAGCAAATGTTGAAAGTTATGCATTTTTTTGGTGAGCAGTTCTATGTTTCATAGACATTAAATCAATTTTAACTTCGCTTCCTATTAAATAAAGACCCTTATTACAGTACATCTCTACAAAAGCGAGCTCAATTTGAAAAGAAATCTGAGGATTATGATTGATTTCAGAACTCTGGAATTTTCTATTGGAATGTTTTCAGGCAGGAATTTGATATTGATGCTATTAGACAACTGTGAAATCAAGACCAATAGATCAGTTACATATCAGGACTCCATTCCGAAAATTAATCAAAAGTCCTCATGATGTTTACAACAACAGGTTATCAATGTACGGATCAGATAATTGTTATTGTAATATTGAATTAAATCAGTCAGCATCAATAAATTTTCAACTTCAATCCAATATTTTTTTGTGTGGTGAGGAGAGGCGGGGGTTGTATGTTGTTAAACCCCAAAACCTTCTCTTGGCTACGCCGTTGCTTGGAGTTATTTATTTCGTTTTTCATTTTCCGATATGTTTCAGATCGATCTGATGGTTATAAGGTAGAAAAATTGCAGTCAGAAGGTTCGCACAAATGAACATTTTGGCACTGATAAGTTATCAAGTTCCTTCCAGACAACTTGGAAGTATTCGGTGATTATTTCTAGCGGTTGTAGATAGAAAAATGAAATTCAAAATTCGTTTTATCGAAATAATGTTTCGCTTATTTCAATGGATTATTACTATATTGAACAATGAATAGGCGACAAAGAGTAATCCACAAACAACAAGCCATAACTTTTAAAGTATTCAAAATAAATATTTGAAGACTTCAGTAAAGTTATTCGCAAAAGTAAGAGCTACGAATTTTCTAAAGGCATCATTTCGATATAATCACTTCCAAGAAAATTTGTGAAAATATCTCATTCATAAGGGCATTAATCAGCAAAAGCACAATACCAAAAGAAAGGGCATGTTGCCTCCATTAAATTCTCCGAAGATATTATTGACCAAAAATAAGCCGTTTTGGCGTTAATAATTATTTAATGCGGACGAAAGATTTTTATCATTTCCCATTGCCAGAAATATGACCAAAAACATGTAATCTATTATAATAGATTACATGTTTTTGGTCATATTTCTGGCTATGGGAAATGATAAAAATCTTTCGTCCGCATTTAATGTTAAATATCTCTTTTGATAATAGTCCGATTTCAACAATCTATAGCTATAGAAAGGTATTCGTATAAGCTGCCTAAATATATATAAAGTGTTAAGTTATATTGTCAATTTCGGCAGATAATTTTAAAAAAACTGCAAAAAACGCCATTTTCACACATTCAAGCATTCATATCTTGGAAACTAAACATCAGAATCAAAAACAAATTAAAAGCGTTCTTACTGTTTGATAGGTCTTTCTTCTAAAATTGGTTTGGATAAGATCGGTTCAGCCATTGCTGAGAAACACGAATGAGAGTTTGTCCGTTACATACACACACACAGAGACATTGTCCCAAATCGTCGAGCTGAGCCGATTGGTAAATAAGACTCGCCCCTCCGGGCCTCGGAAAAAATCTTGAAAGTTTGAGCGAATTCTATACATTTCTTTTATAAGAAATGTAAAACGTGAATGTTTCAAAATTCATGGTACTGAATTCACGGTTTTTGAGGTTTTTACGATGTAACGGTGGCCCGGATGAATGAGAATTGCAAGATACAAGATGTTTATATTTAGCGTGTAAGATTAACTACTTCAAACCAACCAGACACTACCACTAACTACCATTCCATTTCTTCTCGATAATAGATATTTACCCAATGTGTTGGGCTGAGTCGATTGGTGCAGAACACTCGGCCTTCTAGGTCTCATAAAAATCTTCCAAGTGTAACCTTTCCTTTATGAGAAACGTAGAAAAATCAGAACCCTCTCCATGAGCATTTTCTGCACACGGGCCTGTTTGAAACTATCACCATTAAGCTTTTTGTTTCCCCATAGGTTTGCAATCCATTTGTCCTACTTTCCGGTTAATATATCAACGATTTAAAAGTTTTTCCTTTCTTGTTGGATTTATTTCGGCTAAGCAGTCATTCACTATTTTTGAACTTCGTTTTTATTTATCCGACATTTCGGCACTGTACAGCGCCATCTTCAGCGGAAACTATGGGTAACATTGTTACATGCATTAACTTAACTTTAAACATCGAACACAAAGGGTTACTTACAATAATATAGTTCGTATACAATTTTTAAAATTTTTTGACGCTTGCTTGTCATAGGAATTTAGAGAGTAGTTTTTCATCCTAAAATAGTTATAGTAGATTTAAAATTGAATTTTTGTATACAAAATAAATTATATCTCTCCTGAGCAGAGGTGGGTAAGAAAACCAACCGGTACGTCCATTCACTGGTATGGTTTCTAAAATCTCAACACGTGTAAACGAGTGATGCACATCGTATTCGGTTTGGATTTCGTTCACACGGTAAACGAAAGAAAAACCTCCACCGAGTCTCAGTTTCTAAAACCAAACCGAGCCACTCAGCACCGTGTACATGTGTGTACGATTTTCAACTTGTGTTGATGTATTCTCAGCAGCGGTTTCGGTTTGGCTTTAGAAAACCGAGCCTGGTTTTTTCTGTACACGGTGCTTCGGTTGAAAGAAGAAGCAGTAAATTCGTCTGCAGTGCTGCCGAATAGACAACTGAATTAAGTTCAATTAGTTGTTATCGAAATGGCTGGTTCTGAGCAGTTGTTGAAAGTTCAACAATTGATGTTTGTTTCAATGGTGAAACATGAAATTCTTGATTTTTGAAGTAGAATACTTCTAACGTTTCAATATAGGGGTCCCGTTTCAAAATTTTCTGCCAGAATTTTACCCGATTTTTTAAACGTGAATATCTGCCTTTGTACTGAATGAAAAAAAAAGATTATTACGCTATCTGATTGGAAATATGTACAGCAATTTTGTATCCAATTCGGTAGTATGTACAATTACTGAAAATAGCGGAAATAATGGATTTTATGGAAGTGTCACAGTCAATATAAAATCAAACCCCGATAAAGCAGTTAAATACTTTCAATATCAACAAAATCCAAATGACTCCATCTAGCTTACATCGTATGATTCTAGCCATACTTTGTAACACTTATAAATTCCGATAGAATAATCAAAAGACTATTCTAACCAGCAAATAGGCAACGCGTTCACAGCGAGCCAGAATTCATAAATATCATACATAAACTTCCGTCATATCACTTGGATACTGCACGGACCGATTCAATTTAATTACCACAGAAAATGCTTACAGCGCAACAGCGACCGAGCTGGCCAATGTAAATTAACTCTACAACCCTACCCGGTGCGTCCGCTGTGTGGTAAGATGTTTTCTAAATAACAAGCCTTCTCCAAACAATCAGTTTTTCCAAGCGTTCCAAACTTCTCGAGAACAATCACACTCACACACATGTAATAGTTAAGTTTAACAAAACCGAAATTTGTCGAAATAAACTGATAGTAAGACTCGAAACGTTGAACAAAAAACCTCGCGCAAGCGACAGCACACTCTGATACTCAGAAAGAACATCCCCGAACCTGCGACACCACCTCATACACCTACACTCACACACAAAAATGGTAAGTTACAATAAATAATTAAAAAAAGTGAAAAGATCGTTTTTGTCTTCCGATTGGGATAGAGTGACATTGAGCCGACCCTGAAGCCTCCGTGCCTCAAGCTCGAGCTAGCTAAGAAAAGAGGCCTTCGGGGCCCACCCCAAACGGTCCCCGTGGCTTGACCAGGGACTAGGGGCAATATAAGCCGCGACCCCTCTGGTCCGGCAAGTAACACAACGAACTGAGTCGATTGGCATATGACACTCGGCCCTCCCGTTCGGGATTAGATTGACTAATTTTAGAGTGAATGAGAAAGGCAAAAACATTTTTAGCAAATGTTGAAAGTTATGCATTTTTTTGGTGAGCAGTTCTATGTTTCATAGACATTAAATCAATTTTAACTTCGCTTCCTATTAAATAAAGACCCTTATTACAGTACATCTCTACAAAAGCGAGCTCAATTTGAAAAGAAATCTGAGGATTATGATTGATTTCAGAACTCTGGAATTTTCTATTGGAATGTTTTCAGGCAGGAATTTGATATTGATGCTATTAGACAACTGTGAAATCAAGACCAATAGATCAGTTACATATCAGGACTCCATTCCGAAAATTAATCAAAAGTCCTCATGATGTTTACAACAACAGGTTATCAATGTACGGATCAGATAATTGTTATTGTAATATTGAATTAAATCAGTCAGCATCAATAAATTTTCAACTTCAATCCAATATTTTTTTTGTGTGGTGGGGGGAGGCGGGGGTTGTATGTTGTTAAACCCCAAAACCTTCTCTTGGCTACGCCGTTGCTTGGAGTTATTTATTTCGTTTTTCATTTTCCGATATGTTTCAGATCGATCTGATGGTTATAAGGTAGAAAAATTGCAGTCAGAAGGTTCGCACAAATGAACATTTTGGCACTGATAAGTTATCAAGTTCCTTCCAGACAACTTGGAAGTATTCGGTGATTATTTCTAGCGGTTGTAGATAGAAAAATGAAATTCAAAATTCGTTTTATCGAAATAATGTTTCGCTTATTTCAATGGATTATTACTATATTGAACAATGAATAGGCGACAAAGAGTAATCCACAAACAACAAGCCATAACTTTTAAAGTATTCAAAATAAATATTTGAAGACTTCAGTAAAGTTATTCGCAAAAGTAAGAGCTACGAATTTTCTAAAGGCATCATTTCGATATAATCACTTCCAAGAAAATTTGTGAAAATATCTCATTCATAAGGGCATTAATCAGCAAAAGCACAATACCAAAAGAAAGGGCATGTTGCCTCCATTAAATTCTCCGAAGATATTATTGACCAAAAATAAGCCGTTTTGGCGTTAATAATTATTTAATGCGGACGAAAGATTTTTATCATTTCCCATTGCCAGAAATATGACCAAAAACATGTAATCTATTATAATAGATTACATGTTTTTGGTCATATTTCTGGCTATGGGAAATGATAAAAATCTTTCGTCCGCATTTAATGTTAAATATCTCTTTTGATAATAGTCCGATTTCAACAATCTATAGCTATAGAAAGGTATTCGTATAAGCTGCCTAAATATATATAAAATGTTAGTTTATATTGTCAATTTCGGCAGATAATTTTAAAAAAACTGCAAAAAACGCCATTTTCACACATTCAAGCATTCATATCTTGGAAACTAAACATCAGAATCAAAAACAAATTAAAAGCGTTCTTACTGTTTGATAGGTCTTTCTTCTAAAATTGGTTTGGATAAGATCGGTTCAGCCATTGCTGAGAAACACGAATGAGAGTTTGTCCGTTACATACACACACACACAGAGACATTGTCCCAAATCGTCGAGCTGAGCCGATTGGTAAATAAGACTCGCCCCTCCGGGCCTCGGAAAAAATCTTGAAAGTTTGAGCGAATTCTATACATTTCTTTTATAAGAAATGTAAAACGTGAATGTTTCAAAATTCATGGTACTGAATTCACGGTTTTTGAGGTTTTTACGATGTAACGGTGGCCCGGATGAATGAGAATTGCAAGATACAAGATGTTTATATTTAGCGTGTAAGATTAACTACTTCAAACCAACCAGACACTACCACTAACTACCATTCCATTTCTTCTCGATAATAGATATTTACCCAATGTGTTAGGCTGAGTCGATTGGTGCAGAACACTCGGCCTTCTAGGTCTCATAAAAATCTTCCAAGTGTAACCTTTCCTTTATGAGAAACGTAGAAAAATCAGAACCCTCTCCATGAGCATTTTCTGCACACGGGCCTGTTTGAAACTATCACCATTAAGCTTTTTGTTTCCCCATAGGTTTGCAATCCATTTGTCCTACTTTCCGGTTAATATATCAACGATTTAAAAGTTTTTCCTTTCTTGTTGGATTTATTTCGGCTAAGCAGTCATTCACTATTTTTGAACTTCGTTTTTATTTATCCGACATTTCGGCACTGTACAGCGCCATCTTCAGCGGAAACTATGGGTAACATTGTTACATGCATTAACTTAACTTTAAACATCGAACACAAAGGGTTACTTACAATAATATAGTTCGTATACAATTTTTAAAATTTTTTGACGCTTGCTTGTCATAGGAATTTAGAGAGTAGTTTTTCATCCTAAAATAGTTATAGTAGATTTAAAATTGAATTTTTGTATACAAAATAAATTATATCTCTCCTGAGCAGAGGTGGGTAAGAAAACCAACCGGTACGTCCATTCACTGGTATGGTTTCTAAAATCTCAACACGTGTAAACGAGTGATGCACATCGTATTCGGTTTGGATTTCGTTCACACGGTAAACGAAAGAAAAACCTCCACCGAGTCTCAGTTTCTAAAACCAAACCGAGCCACTCAGCACCGTGTACATGTGTGTACGAATTTCAACTTGTGTTGATGTATTCTCAGCAGCGGTTTCGGTTTGGCTTTAGAAAACCGAGCCTGGTTTTTTCTGTACACGGTGCTTCGGTTGAAAGAAGAAGCAGTAAATTCGTCTGCAGTGCTGCCGAATAGACAACTGAATTAAGTTCAATTAGTTGTTATCGAAATGGCTGGTTCTGAGCAGTTGTTGAAAGTTCAACAATTGATGTTTGTTTCAATGGTGAAACATGAAATGCTTGATTTTTGAAGTAGAATACTTCTAACGTTTCAATATAGGGGTCCCGTTTCAAAATTTTCTGCCAGAATTTTACCCGATTTTTTAAACGTGAATATCTGCCTTTGTACTGAATGAAAAAAAAGATTATTACGCTATCTGATTGGAAATATGTACAGCAATTTTGTATCCAATTCGGTAGTATGTACAATTACTGAAAATAGCGGAAATAATGGATTTTATGGAAGTGTCACAGTCAATATAAAATCAAACCCCGATAAAGCAGTTAAATACTTTCAATATAAACAAAATCCAAATGACTCCATCTAGCTTACATCGTATGATTCTAGCCATACTTTGTAACACTTATAAATTCCGATAGAATAATCAAAAGACTATTCTAACCAGCAAATAGGCAACGCGTTCACAGCGAGCCAGAATTCATAAATATCATACATAAACTTCCGTCATATCACTTGGATACTGCACGGACCGATTCAATTTAATTACCACAGAAAATGCTTACAGCGCAACAGCGACCGAGCTGGCCAATGTAAATTAACTCTACAACCCTACCCGGTGCGTCCGCTGTGTGGTAAGATGTTTTCTAAATAACAAGCCTTCTCCAAACAATCAGTTTTTCCAAGCGTTCCAAACTTCTCGAGAACAATCACACTCACACACATGTAATAGTTAAGTTTAACAAAACCGAAATTTGTCGAAATAAACTGATAGTAAGACTCGAAACGTTGAACAAAAAACCTCGCGCAAGCGACAGCACACTCTGATACTCAGAAAGAACATCCCCGAACCTGCGACACCACCTCATACCACCACAAAGGTGTGAGCTAAACGATTTATCTAAAAGATAATTAATATTTTGATCCATAACAAAACCAGTTAACAAAATGAAACGGACTGGTTCAATTTGCAGACATAGCCTTTCCTTCAAAAGAACGTAACCAGATACATTTCGAATATTCCGCCAACAACCAGGGTCCATCAAGAAAATTTCCATTCCGCGAAGATACTTGATAGAATCGGGAATTGAACCCAATAGCTTCCATTTCCGATAATTCTCTGTAAGACTCCTCCCGCCTGACCAAGACATCGGTACTACCACCTGCCAAGGTGAGCAGTGACGAGCCTAGTGGCAGTGCAGAGTCCGGTCGAGTTATATCATCCACATCAGACCCCTTTATTGAAAGTTTCCTACCATTAACCCAAGGCAATCAAGGGATACTCCTATCCGAGAACATCCTTGATTGATCAGGAATTGAACCCGATATCTAGTAGTTATCAGAAGGAGTCATCAAACCCCATACTCAACGAGCTAACTCCGTTATTACCACTATCGCAGCAATAACCGAAATTAACTCTATTGTCGAGCAAAGTCAACACAACTCCATCATCAAATCAGTCCCTGATCACAACAACAAAAGTCTAAAAGCTTCGATTCAACCCGATGAGCTTTTAGTGCATGTTCGATTTCAAGTTAGTCTCTATCTGCTTAGCGCGCGTGGCTCAGACTTTTGTAGACATCTCATTATTTTTTAATAACTTTAATAAACAAGTAACAAAAATCCATCATAATCATAGCGAATATAATAACTTAGTGTGACTAAATGCAAATAATAGAAGAGAAAAAAATACAATCTTCGTGGTATTACATAGTTATTCAAATAACTCCAAAATATAAAAATTCAAAAAATCTGTCTACAAAGCAGATTTTACGTGTGAAATACATAGTGTTTTGAACTCCGCTAATGTTGCTGCACGTTTAATATGCCTAGGCATCGAATTGAAAAAACTTATTCCCTTGTACAACAAGGAGTTCTGTGATCTACTAAATAAAAAGTTTGGTGTTCTTGCATCCGACGCGTTTCTAGTGTTGTACCTATGCACATCACTTCCTCTTTCAATTCGATCACACAAATATCGAGGCAGCATTCCATTAATAATTTTAAAAATGAACACCATTGTTAAGTAATAAATTCTTTGCTTCACAGAGAGCCATTGTAATGCGCTTAGCATGAAACTAGAGGAAGTGTGTCTGTTACATTTTAAAATTAATCGCATGATTCTATTTTGCAATCGCTGTAACCTCAATATTTGTGTTTGATTGGCAAGAAACAAAATGGATGGGCAGAAGTCAATATGTGGTGAAACAATAGATTTATATAATAAAATTTTACTACTAATTGTTAAATAATTTTTCAGACGACACAATATACCATACTTTTTAGCAATCTTTTTGATGACATTGTCGATGTGAGACTTAAAGGTTAACTTGTCATCAATGATTATTCCAAGATATTTTAATTCACTAACGCGATCAATAGTCTCACCATTTATTTCAACGTTAATGTCAGGCCTAGTATTAGCCGAAGAGATGATCATATATTTAGTTTTAGCAACATCTAACTTTAATTGTTTAAATTTTAACCAACGAGCAAGGGAATGCAAATCTTCGTTCAAATGCGCCACGGCTTCATCTATATCCTTAGCTGCAATGAACAGAACAGTGTCATCAGCAAACAAATTTAAGTCACAAAATCGTAAAACTTGCCTCATGTCATTTATATAGGGTGTAGTGCCTATTTTCACCATACTAAGCAAGGTGCATCACTAATTCGTTAATTTCTCGCCCTACTATCAATGGAATACGTAAAAATTGACATCAACAGCTTTGCTTCGTTTTTAAGAACCAATATAATAACTCAAATGCACTGAAAACAGTGAAATTCTCGTGTTTGAGCGCAACGAAACCTCGAATCGAGTGCCCCTATTGTTGCGCTACCATTTGACTCAATGCGTTGAACAAAGATGGCAGACACTGCTCTAACCGACGGCTTCAAATGGGTAGGGTGATAATAGAAACATGGCGCAAATGGGCTCATCACCCTACATAATAAATAAAATAGGACCTAAGACACTACCTTGCGGCACTCCAAGAGGATTGCCGAGAGAACTAGATACAAAATCGTTGAAACTAGTTTTCTGAGTTCTATCACATAAATAGTTTTCAAACCGCTTATGTGCTATCTCTCCGATACCAAATCGCTCTAAAGTTTTCAAAAGTAACGGTCTCGAAATTGTCTCAAAAGCGCGTTTCAGATCCAAAAATACGGTAAAAATAGTCTCTTTAACCTCGATTTTCTCTTTCCATTTTGCTAACACTAGATTCAAAGCGGTTTCGCAAGAGTGTCCCTCTCGGTATCCCGATTGCTCCGGAATTAGCAAATTATTATTATTCAAATAACTCATCAGCTGGTCCTTAACAACAAGTTCTAAAATTTTCTCTAATGTGTGCAACATGTTAATGGGGCGGTACTCTTCGGCTTTATCCGTCCCAGTAATTTGGGAATAGGAATCACAAGTGATTCCTTCCAAACTGTCGGCACGTGCCCAGTTTTTAGCGATTCATTTACAAGGTCCAGCAGATCGTGTCCGATGACATGAAAGCAATCCTGTATCACTTTTGCGTTTACATTATCGATACCAGCCGATTTTCCTAAAGAAAAACAAATATCTTTCAATTGTTCAAAAGTGTTTGGGTGAAATCCATCAAATCTACAGTTAATATTAATCGGCTGTGTTATTTCCGCAGGTTCACTGACCAGCTCAATACTTTGATTGATCAGTTGCACACTGTTAACGAAATAACTGTTCAATTTTTCAGCTATTATTTGCTCAGATTGTTCTTCTACCCCGTTAAAAGTTATGGACTGCGAGGAACTAGGTTTAGGTTTAATTAAATTCGTTAGGATTTTCCATAACTCTTTGCTGTTGTTTTGATGTTGATCGATCTTCCTTTGAATGTACTCACATTTGGTCTTTTTCAAAGCTCATGAATAAATATTTCGCGCGTGTGTGTACCCATTCCAAAGACGTTCACTATTAGTTCTGCAAAATTTCTTGTACTTTTTATCCCTTTTACGTTTCAGGCGCAAAAGATTTAAAGAGTACCAGCTGTTCGAGTTATTTAAATTAACATACTTTTGAGAAACTAAACTATTTCTACACTCTTTTAACACATTAGTTAGAACAGCTTGTTATCCAAATTTCCATTCAATTCGGTAAAATCCAGGCTTCTCGAAACCAGTTGAGATATGGCTTGTTTCGAATATCTTTTCCAGCACTTAATTTTAACTTTATCCTCCTCACGGTTTGGTTCACTCTCCAGCAAAATTGAAATTGTCTCATGATCTGAAATTTTACAATCGGCCTCTACATAATGAATAAACCCCATCAAAATTGGAATACACGTGATCTATCAATGTTCTACTGTGTCTGGAAATTCTTGTACACTCACTAACCGTTTGCTTGAAATTGAAAAACTCAGCCAACTGCTTCAACTGATTCGAATTTTGATCGTTGAGCCAATCAATATTGAAATCGCCCGAAATTACATTAAGTTTGCTTAAATCAACGAAATTCTCCCACCAGTTTTCTAAAATTTCTAAAAATCGTCGATCGCTAGAACTAGGAGAATGGTATACTACTGCAAAGTTTCCCATCTGCATGCCTCTTTCAACTGATATACCCAAGAACCAATTATTATCAACTGCTTCGTTTAACCGAACGTTGAATTTAATCGATTCTTTGGCGTAAATAGCAACTCCACCGGTATGTCTGGAATGAGATAGGCAAAAAGCAACTTTATAACCCGGAATGCTATACTGATCAAATGCATCAGCATCAACAATATGTGTTTCTGATAGAAAAATCAACAATGGTCGTTTGTTTTCTACAAGATGCCGCATTGCAACAAAGTTTGTAGACAACCCAGCTATATTTAAACATAATATTTCAGACAGCCTCCCGTTTGTTAGTTGCTATTCACTCAACAAAACGTTGCTTTTTTCGATTCTAGCAGTCTCCGATATACTGAACACTGCTTACTAAATGCCGCATGGTTTACGTCCAAATTCATTTTGCGTTCACTATTCTTTTTTATACAATTTACACATTTAAAATCAGTTGACGAGCATTCAGATGTTCTATGTGCTCCATTACGTCTGGAGCATGTTTCTTTATTAACGCATCCCGTACACTTATGACCAAATTCTCCACAGTTGAAGCAACGCAGCACGTTAAAGGCCTCTAAAACAGAATACCTATCCCAACCAATGTTCACCGTATGGGCTGACATCAGGCCGCTATAAGTGTTCTTATCAACTTCAATTATAACATTGTATTTATTATATTTGAAGCGTGGATTTTCAAAATTGGCAACAACTTTAACATAGTCGACCGGAATGCCCTCATTCTGATTCTTTAATAAGTCAACGAAAACTTCATCAGAGTATCGATCACTCATCCCCATTATTTTCAACTTCGGTTTACCGGGTATCGGTATAACAGCATTATACTTTTCACCCAGATTGCTTACAATGTTTTCTTTCACCAATTCAATATTATCCCGAGTTGCACACTCCACAATAATCGAGCCATCTTTACCGTTTTTAAAGTTGCTAATTTTGTGCACCTTTGGATCTAATTTATTTTTTAATTCATTCCTCGTGTCGTCACTCGATTGCAACGGCTCGACTGGTTTAATTACAATGACCGGGCGAGCCTTACGTTTCGTTTGACTTCTAGTTCTAATTTTATTCGTCCCAGTAGCCCCCGACAAAACATTCGCGTAAGTAATTCTACTATTTTTATCAAAAACCTCGTCATTATTTCCATCATCGTCTATTTCAATTAACATCGGTTCATCTTCTTTATTCGTCAAAATTTTTCGTTTTCTACTGGGATTCCCGTCGGATTCAGAATGAACCTTCCTATTACTAAAATTCCTCTTTCTGTTCATTCCAACTAATTCAATTTCACGCGTAACATTTTCATTTAAACAACTTTTCAAATCTTCCAACTTTTTGGCAACACTGTTTTCCAAGCTAGCCAATTTACTCTCGAGAGAGTTGTTGAAAGACCTGATCAGTTTTTCTATTCCGTTTTCTACTGCGATGTTTATCTGTGCATCGATGTTTTTTCGGGCATCAGTGAGAGACTCAGAAATGGAAGCGAATTGTTCCATCTTCTTATTCAACTCAATGGATATCGAACTGACATCCTGCACACCAGAAGACTGATCTGATAAACACTTCGCACACTTGTAGCAAAGACTTGCATTATCAGCCACCCAATTTACCATGGCCTTTGTTAACCCGGAACATTTTTGATGATATTTATCACCGCAAAAAAGACATACAACAAGGCCTTCGGCGAGACTCACCGTGCTCGTACACTTTGCACACAGGCCGCTCATTATAGGCAAATTAAACTACAGCTGGAGAAGCGGGACAATGCCAATTACAATATAACACTGCGTCTTCCACTGCGGGCAAGCTTATAAAGCCAGCCGCAGCGAAATGAAATCTGAAAATCACAGAACAATAACAGTCTGTATGACTACACACTATACTTATCTGGATGATATTTCGATTAGCAATAGGCGCACATAAAGTTTTCAACGAAAAGTAAAGTATTTCACACGATTTAACCGATTGATGTTTACGCACTCTTTCACACAAGTTACCATATTCACTTTCACAAAAGCAACATCGTGCCTATAGCGTCTCGTACGACAGATTTGAGCATCCAGCATACTACGCCTTTATGAATGACGTCATCATCGACTATTTAAAGAATATCATTCATCGAGCGACTTCATTCTCCCGTCAAACGTTGGGCCGTAAAGAACAGCAGTAGCAATCACGCATGTTGACAATGCGCTGCGATGAGTGCTGCATTTGATCACTGCTATCGCTGGGGGTGATCCGATGTAAATAGAGCGCGGCTGGAAGAGTTGGCAAACCTCAGTTGAAGCTGACTAATTGTTCCATTCTGCGTGTTATTATTGTTAAATTAAAAGCCCTTTTAAGGGCTATAACAATAACAAACAATAAAGAACAAATTGGAATATTTCCAATCATTGACAGCGATAATCCAATTGCGCAGTTTATATTCGTTATTTGTTGCTTGCGCGTATATTGACAATCTGAAATTTGCAACAATCTGTTATTTGTTTAAATTTATTCTTCCGAAACAATACAATAATGTGCAGCTATTTAAAGCACATTTCCAGGTTGAAATTAGCGAAAACCTGTGATTTATTAAAAATAGTCTTTCGGAAACATAATCCAAAATTCTGCAATGTTTCAGAAAATTGGAGGATGTGGCAACACTGCCAGCTAGCGAAAGCCGTACCAAAAAGAATCCGCAAATATTTTTTCGTTATTCTGCATGAAGGCAGTTCTTTCCATCATCAGTGCGAAAGTGATAAAAGCCGATGTCACGTTTCAAGCTATCACGTTTCAAGCTATCACGTTTTTCATATTAGATGCTTAAGGGAAAGGTTGTTTCTTTTCATTTCGAAATATTTATCTGATGTAAGTAACGTGCGGCTGGAAGAGATGGCAAACCTTTTTTGCAGCTGACTAATTGTTCCATTCTGCATGTTATTTTTGTTAAACCAAAAGCCCTTAGTTAGTTTAGTACTTTTCATTCCATAGCACGCGTGTTTGTGGATCCCACAAATAGTCCATTTCTGGATTCCACCAATGGTCCTTTTCAGGACTCCACATACAAAACAGTTAATTTGAATGATTCCCTTAAAATGGTTCCTTTTAGGACCCCAAATATAGAACATTTCAGAGTTAATGTTAATTAAATCACCGAATATATAAAGGCACATATGTTGAACTTTCTTCGTTTACGAATAATTTGATTTATGACCAGTTATTCGCTATCGCGCTTGTAAACATTTGATTTGATAGCAGGTATTTAAAGAGAGATGTAAGGTTTTGTTTGTGAGCATCATTAATCGATGCTCCCATTTCATGGATTTGAATAAAACTTTTTTAAAACTTGAATTTATCACACTATAGATTATCGATTTTAATTTAAAAATTTAACAATTATCTCTAGTGAAGAAAAGCATGCCTGTGTGTAGTTCTGAAACAGTCGATGGCATTAACGGGTTTTAATTTGGCCACGGATAATATTGCTTGCTCATAAAACTGGCTGCATTTTTAATGTCATCGTGGTCGTGTCTTGCACACAACACTTATTTTTTTAGAGCTGATTAAATGGATTGGCGATGGAGTGGTTTGGTGCGAGAACGGCGCTCTCTTGTTCTTTAAATTATATGTGGCGTCAGGTGCTTGTACAGATAAATTCACCACGGCGCGCGTTCCAGTGTGCACAGTGGTGAATTTATCTGTGTGTTTGTTTCCTCCGGGAAGCCGTAATGCGTACTGGTTGTTTCGTTGGCTTATTGGATACTGATAATACGATTTTCTGTTCATGATTTGATACGAGTTACTTCGGAAACTTTATTTACGAGTTTAGAGAGCATTTTTGTACTACCAGGGGAAATTTAAAATACTTGGTCCTCGGAGCACACTGAGTAAAAGTATCATCATGTTATAAACTCAGTTAAATAACGGTACGTAAAACAGATTAATTGTATCCACATTAAGCCCGGCTTATTTTGTGGGCGGCTAAATGACGTAATGTGCTTTTTACTTATTTTGTTTGCGAATATCGCGACTACACAAATGAAAAGCTCCATTATTGTGAAAACTCCACTCTAAGTTACCTGCTTGGTTAAGGTTCGAGCATATTTATTATTTATGAAAACATGGGGTAAAACGCGCCTCCTAAGGAAATATGATCATAGTAGCTATAGAACATTAATTGGGAGAATTTAATAAATATCATTCAACCAACATTTCCCTCTGTAAACGCAATCATAACGCTTTAAAAAATGTTCAAAATTTTAATGATTCACAACAACAACGGGACAGAAAGCTCGTTGGACTAACACGTAATTTTGTTTTCTGTTGAGATTTCACAAAAGTGTAGCTTTAAATCGTCTTAGGTTATGCAATTATTAGGTTTTCAAAACAATTGTATTGTTTTAGATTAGAAAGATGGGTAGGTAATGTCAACGACATTACCGAAATGAAGCAGCATACATTTTAAGTTGTTAATACGAATGATGCAATTTTCTAATGGAAATAGCGAAATAACGGTACAAGTATATACGATTCTCTACTTTTGCTAAATGAACTGATTCACTCTCATTTAATGCTCTTTTCAGGGTTACCATATGAGGATAAATATGTAGGAATATTTTAAGTTTCGATGTACGTGTACCGATATTTCGGAATTTCCATTAGAAATAACGAAATGGCTGGTTTTAATATAACCTATCAGAATATAGTCAAAATTGTAGCATTCGCATTAACAGCCTAAAGTGTATTCTACTTCACTCCGGTTATGTCTCTGATATTACTCACCCATCTCTTTTTATTCATTTCGTTTATTTGATAGGCAAATGCGTTAGCTTGGCGGTGCCAAATTCTTTTGTTTTTACATTTTGGATATCTTAAAACTAGGAGGTTACAATGTTGAAATATTTTTTTTACAAAAGAAAATAAAGTTTACAGCTATCTTAAGACTAGAAATAAGATTCAATATACAAGAGAGGGCCAAAAGATTTTTTTATGAAAAATTTTAAAGCAAGGGCAACAAATTTGCGCCTCAGTCTAGTAAGTCGTCGAGTACCGGATTGGCGGATGGTATTCTTCGGACCCGCGGGGAATCCTTCAAAAGTCATCGGACCTCGAGTCGCTCTCACTTCAGTTTCCTTCTATGCAGGCGTAGTGGTAAGGGCGACGGCGGTTACATAGTGGCACTCTGGAGCTGATCGGTTCAACAAGGCAGGAGGAAACTTCTAAAAACGAGAAATAAAAGAGAGGGGCTAAATTGGGATATTTATCGTTTTTATGAAAGTATAAATAAGGGACATATAGGGGAAATCACGAGTTGCCAGCATATCTCGGACTGGTACATTGGGTTGTCTACCTCGGGCCCGAAGGGAATACTTTAACTGAGACCTGGCGTCCAAATACCCGCGCATACCCAGACAACGTGCTCGATGTCGTGATAGCCCTCGTCACAAGCGCACAGACTACTTTCCGCAAGCCCAATACGCCGCAAATGCGCATCCAAGATGTAGTGATTGGACATAAGTCGGGACATTACACGAATAAAATCCCGACCCACATCCACCCCCTAAACCAAGGCTTCGTTGATACCTTTGGGATAATCGAATGTAGCCATCGTCCAAGTTCACCATTGCTCCACGAGGTTTGCCAACTGTTGAGCGTCCTCTGACGACAAATACTAAAAAAATCGTTGAAGCAAATTGGTCTTTCGTATATGTCACCATTTAATGCGCCCACCTTTGCTAATGAGATGGCCTTTTCATTGCCCGGGATAGAACAATGAGAGGGGACCCAAACAAAGGTAATCTGATAAGATTTTCAGATAACGTACACAAGGAATTGCTTTTTAATTTAATTGTCCGAAACGATGAAGTAGTGATCTGTGGGCAGACTGTCGGTGATCCCAAGGGTGTACTGAATTGCAGCTAACTCTGCGACGTAAACTGAAGCGGGATCATTGAGCTTGAATGAAGCGGTGATAGTATTGTTGAAGATACCGAAGCCAGTGGACCCATCGAGATTTGATCCGTCAGTATAAAACATTTTGTCACAGTCGACTTCTCGGAATTTATTATAAAATATATTGGGGATCACTTGGGGCGTATATGGTCCGGGGTTCCACGAATCTCTTCCTTCATGGAATCGGAAGTATCTAGGAAATGAACACGGTTGGGAAATCGATTTTTTAGCGGAAGAACGCCCGCTAGCACTTCGAGACTCATCGTATGGGTCGAGTGGATGCAACCCAAGGCAATGCGCAAGCAACGATACTGGATTCTCTCCAGCTTAATGAAGTGTATGTTCGCAGCGGAGCGGAAACAGAAACACCCGTACTCCATCACCGACAATATCGTTGTTTGGTATAACCTGATCAGGTCTCCTGGGTGTGCACCCCACCATGTTCCAGTTATTGTCCGGAGAAAATTGATCCTTTGTTGGCATTTCTGTTTCAGATACCTAATGTGACATCCCCAGGTACCTTTAGAGTCGAACCAGACCCCGAGATATTAAAATGTGAAGACCTGATTGATCGTTTCACCCATTAATAGAAGCTGGAGTTGCGCCGGCTCGCGCTTCCTAGAAAAAACAACCAACTTAGTTTTCTCCGTGGAGAACTCGATACCCAGTTGAAGAGCCCAAGCAGACAAATTGTCCAAGGTATCTTGTAATAGTCTTTGCAAGTCGGCAACTTTGGGTCCTGTAACAGAGACCACCCCGTCGTCTGCAAGTTACTTTAGCGTGCATGAATTGGCAAGACAATCGTCAATGTCATTCACGTAAAAAATGTAGAGTAGGGGACTTAGACCCATGTAGCTAAATCGCAATGTTGTTAAATCGCCATGCGAAAAGTGCATGTGCTTTTCAGACAGCAGGTTTAGCAAAAAGTTATTTAAAATTGGTGAAAGACCATGCTGGTGCAGCTTCTCTGACAGAATATTGATAGAAACTGAATCAAAAGCCCCCTTAATATCCAAGAAGACTGATGCCATCTGCTCTTTGTTAGCATAGGCCATTTGGATTTCTATAGAAAGCAACGCAAGGCAATCGTTCGTCCTTTTGCCTTTGCGGAAGCCAAATTGTGTGTCTGACAGTAAGCCATTTGCTTCAACCCAATTGTCGAGGCGAAACAAGATCATTTTCTCGAACAACTTCCTAATACAGGACAGCATTGCAATCGGTCGATACGAGTTGTGGTCGGAGGCTGGTTTTCCTGGTTTTTGAATGGCGATGACCTTCACTTGCCTCCAGTCATAAGGGACAATGTTACCCTCAAGAAACTTGTTAAATAAGTTCAGCAAGCGCCTTTTTACATTGTCAGGCAGATTCTTCAGCAAGTTGAATTTGATTCTGTCTAACCCTGGGGCGTTATTGTTGCATGATAAGAGTGCAAGTGAGAACTCCACCATCGAAAACGGTGTTTCGTTCGCGGTATCGTGAGGAGACGCGGCGCGGTACGTTTTCTGTACCGGGACAGAGTGTGGACAGATCTTCTTGGCGAAAGCGAATATCCAATGGTTTGAATATTCCACGTTTTCGTTGGTACTGTTTCGGTTACGCATACGTCGAACCGTACCTCAAAGAGTGCTCATCGCTGTTTCTCTCGTTAACCCGTCGACGAACCGGCGCCAATAACTGCGTTTTTTGGCTTTCATTAGACTCTTCATTCGCCTTTCTAGCGACGCGTACTGCTGATAGCTAGCGGGTAACCCGTCTTCCCGGAAGGCCTTATATGCAGTGGACTTCTCCGCGTACAGCTCTGAGCACTCTTTATCCCACCACAGGTTGGGAGACCGTATTTGCGCTGGGTACTGGTTTAGTCTGAGCTTGTTTCACACTGTCTAGAATTAAGCCAGCCAAAAATCTGTACTCTTCCTCCGGAGGAAGCTCTTGGGTGGATTTGATTTTAACGGATATCGCGGTCGCGTAACTCTTCCAATCAATGTTCCGTGTGAGGTCATACGAGACATTGATTGTTTCCGATGGTCTTGAACCGTTAGCAATTGAAATTACGATAGGCAAATGATCGCTACCGTGGGGATCAGGGATCACCTTCCACATGCAATCTAACTGTAGCGATGTCGAGCATAGTGATAAATCCAACGCGCTCGCGCGTGCTGGTGGTGTAGGAATCCGCGTCATTTCTCCCGTGTTTAAGATGGTCATGTTGAAATTGTCGCAAAGATCTTGGATTAACTATCATCGTGAAGACAACCCCATACCATACCGAGTTAAAGTCTCCTAGAACTAGCCGCGGTGCCGGTAAGGATTCCGTGATATTACAAAGCGTTCGGTGCCCTACCGAGGCTCTAGGAGAAATGTAGATGGAAGCAATACAAAGGTCTTTGCCTTTGATTAGAACTTGACAAGCGACAATTTCAATGCCTGGTGTCGAAGGGAGGTTAATTCGGTTGAAAGAATAGCACTTTTTAATCCCCAAAAGTACTCCTCCGTAAGGGTTTTCTCGATCCAGACGAATTATATTAAAGTCGTGGAAGTTGATATTTATATCGGAAGTTAACCAAGTTTCACATAATGCGAAAACATCCCATTTTAAAATGTTTAGTAAAAATTTGAAGGAATCGATTTTCGGGAGGATACTTCTGCAATTCACTGTAAGTGATCGAATCAGTGACCTCGTTTGATGACTTAGCCATCGAAGGATACGATCACTGCAAGGAGGGGCCATTTAGCAGTCAACTGCTTCAAAAATGTTTGCACTATAGGGAGAAAATGTATCAGAATTCTTTTAAGAGGATCAGTAATATTGAAAGTTGTGTAAATTAAGTCCACTATGTCAGAAAATTTCATTAGTCCGTTACTGGACTGAGTGTCTGTTGGAAAAAAGGGTACACTTGGGGTTTTTGGTGTCCCTGGAAGTGGTGGATACTCCTTGTTAGAATTAATATTTCCAAGTCCTGGAGCAAATTGCTTCGGCTTTAGTGCATCACTTCCGATGGATATATTGATTGTAATTGGCGCACTCTGAGGGGCCGACACCTTGGCACCCTTACGAGTCAATCTAGGGGAGGCTAGATTTCTCCTCTTCCTGGATTCCCCTGGGTTAACCAAAGATGTTCCCTCTCGTGGGTCGTCAGATTCTTGCTCAACGTTAGCCAAATCAGCATAGGGATTTTCGGACAGGACAGATGGCGAAGCATTCTTTAGCATTTCTGCATAAGAGCGCCTCAAGCGTTCCTTAAGGGAGCGCTTAATTTTATCCCCGCGCTGCTTGTACGCAGGACATGATTTAAGAGCATGTGAAGGGCCCCCGCAGCAAATACACTTTTCAGTTTATTTGTCGCAAGAGTCATCCTCATGCTCTCCTTCGCATTTGCCGCATCGTTTCTTATTTCCACAATATGTGGCTGTGTAGCCAAACTGCTTGCAATTGCTGCAGCTCATGACCCGCGGTACAAACAGGCGAACAGGTAGGCTAACCTTGTCAAGGAGGATGTAGTTGGGAAGAGAGGACCCGGCGAATGTCACCCGAAGCGAGCCTGATAGAGAGTAGGTAGTCTTATCTCCCTCGGTGTTTGCGGTATACAATTGTTTGCATTCCAAGATCTTAATCTGTTGAAGTGAGGGGTAAGGACCCAACCCCGTGCTCCAACAGTTCTTCGCATTTCAGGCCCGGTTCGGACACTACCCCATCGATTTCTACGGCCACACAAGGCACGTACGCTTTAAATTCCCGCGTAAAGCGCTCACAGCAAGCAATCGCGTTTGCCTGGCCGAGATCATTCACTAGAACACGTATTTTGATTGCCCGAACACGTGTTATCTGAGTTACGGTCGGGTCAGATCCCGAGAAAGTTTTAATATATTAACTGGTTTCTCTCCGGTCCGAAAATATACCACCCATAGCCCAGAGGAACCTTCTGGGTACTGCTTTATACGGAGAGCAATGCGAGTGTTAGGGGGATCAGGCCTTCCATGATTACATCAGATGGTATTTCGCCTTCGGCCATTTAAGCACGAGGGCAGAGTGTTATATAAACGGGAATGTGTCTTATTATTTGATTACGAGGTAGAGTAAAAGTAGGGAAAAGGAAAGAAAGCAAACGAGGAAAAAAATCAAGCAAAACTTATCTGCAAACAAGGTCGATTGTTCCGCACCAGCGAAAACAATGTACTGGATTTACTGCCGGCACCAGCAGAATGGCAGCTAACGAACGAACAAAGGATGACCTTCACTCACTGAAACTTACACACCGAACACCACTGTGAAATATAACGATCCGTTCCGTTCAAAGGTTGGGAGACGTATGAAATGTTTGATTTGGTAAAGTTGTCTAGAACATACAAATTGATGTTAATGTCAAAATGTTTAAATTGAATTTTTAAAATAAAACAATGAAATCAGCGATGTCAATAAAAAAACAAAAACAATAAAATCAATTAAATTAATGAAATCAATAAAATCAATGAAATCAATTAAACATGACTTGAATCACTTCAAACTTCACGTTAACACTCAATGCATTCAAAGTGGCCTGTATTTATATCGCCAATAGTCGTATGAATGAGATCTAATCCACGTCTGGTTGCGCTGGTTAGGCGATTCTCGAATAATCTCGAGCACATACTCGCATTTTGTATACATATATCTTTATTACTACTGCTACGGCGCACAGAGGAGTAACTAGAACAAATTCTTGGCCAAAAACCAAAATATTTTTTTTCGATCTTTTTGTTTCGTTATATTTTTTTACATACCTAAGAACCTACTGTATAACGTGGAAAAATTAAGAGTATATCAAAAATTGTTAAAGAATTTTTGCATGTATGCCCAATGGTGATATTTTAAGGGATATTTTAATCGTTTTCGTTATATATTCAGCAAAATCGCTTTCTAGTGATGATGACTGTATTAAATAAGATAATACTATTACAAACGTAGTTCAACACAACCGTTTGTTTAACGTCAGCTTAAAACTAACTAAAAAAAGTAAACTTGCTGTGTATTGCACCAACTTTAAAAAATACCTTGTTTTAACATTTTTTTCCAAATTTGAATTATAAAAAAGTTACATTATACGGCTAGATCCGGCAAAGTTGCTGAAGCAGTATTACAAAACAAGATTTCAGCTATACAAAAAATATTCGAACTCTTCCGATCTTGCCCGATCCACCAATCCCAAGCGATTTGAAAATATTGAAATTTTGACTAATTTGAGGTACACCGAAATACTGTAGGGCCAAATATTATGTTTGCCAACATGTATCTCTATGAAAATATGCACAGGCGTCCCTTTTCTTCTCCCTTTCCCACTGATCAAATGTTTATGCAACTGGAAAAATAAATGTATTCACAAAGATCACCTAGAAATTACTAGTATTTGAAAGGATATAGAAAATTGGCCTCTGCACTGGTAAGTGGGTAGATGCCAAATTGTTCCAAAAACTAGTAATTGTTTATTTTTAGTTCTTATTAAGGCATAATAACAACAATTGCAGCAGCAAATAATTTTGGCAAGGATTCGACCCCAATTACTCCTCTGTGCGGCGCATCGTATTGATACATCTATCCTTGCACAGAGGCAATTGCGTGTATGTGTGTGTGTTATTCACATATGGTAAGCAACTCAGACGCAAGTGGGGCGAAACTCACGATTAGGTCCTTATTTACTGAGTGCTGGTAGTACGTATTTCTGTTATTTTTGCTGTTACTGTACATCGTTTTGAAACATCTAGAAGGTTTGGTCACGAACGAGTTTAGAGAAAACTATCACTAAATTATTCAATTACAAAAAAACTTAATTCATTGAGAACAGGAGACCAACTAACGAATAGCAAAAACACTTTCATTTTACAGACCGCCGTTAAAAACTAAGTTTCTTTTAGAAATAAATATTCCCGGCGATACCAGTCGATGTGTGTATGTAAATCTACTATAGAACAATTAAATTTTTTTAAAATATTGCGCAATAATTTGAATAAAAAAAATTGTTCACATTGTGTCCAATCACGAAGTTGTCTGTCTCATTACAACAAAACATGTAAAACGACTTTCAATCATTAATGTGAATATTGATCCACAATTTAACCATGCTAATTGTTAAATCATCATGAATTGAGTTCTTTGCGACCGGTCTCACTAACACTAATGAAGTTCCCTGGTTGAAAACAACCCCATTTACTTTTGTCGGCTTTGTATATTATTTTCCACCAGCTTGTGATGTAGTATTTGTGTCATGTGGTGTGTACGTACATGAGCCGTAGAAAAGTCTATAGGCCGTGTTATAGTATACGTTATTTGTAAACATCCCCCAAAAAGTAAGTTATGAATGTACCCTTGCTTATGTAATTCGGACACACGATTCATGTACTTCATTGATGATTAGCACATCCTTGAATAAAGACGTACAAATAAAGCGAGTGGAAATTAAACGTAATATTAATTTAATTACTTTATCACATAATCTAAAACATGGTGTCAGGGACATTGAATTTCGGAAATCGCGTAGGCGTTTTGCGGAGCTGTAAACAGTGCTGTTTTCATCGGTGTAATTTTCGGTATTGTAGGCAGTGAGCAGTGTACGAATGTGAAAGTGTTAAGTGTTGCAGGATAGTCGGAGTGCAGCCGGAAATTCCGGGAACCGGTGAAGATTTTTACTAATTTTTAGTAGTGAAGATGCCGTTAAAATTGGCAGAAATAGAAAACGCGAAAGAACGCGTCACACCGAGAGAGCAGTACCACCAGGCGAAGAGAGCGGAGAACGAGATTCCGCCTCTGTTGTGCGGGACGATGGCGAGGGACGGCGACAATCGGAGCGAATACGAAGACGAGAGCCAGCGATTTTTTTTTCTTTTTTTCTTTTTCCTCTTTTCTCTCTCTCTCTCTCTCTCTCTCTCTCTCTGGTATCATTACAGGTTCACTCAGCGGATGCGGATAGATGTGTATGAGTGTGAATTCAAATTGGAAATGAGAAACTTGTGCAAGTGTGCAGTGAAAAAGAAGGAAAGCGGTATAAAGCTGGGTAGTGGTGGTTCTCACAAACCATACTTCAGCGGCGGAATCGAGCGAAGAAAGAGCAAGCAGGGCTCTGGCAAGTATGCATTGGGGTGAAATGCAAACGAACAAGGTAGGAATATGTTCACATTACAAATATTTCTAGAGAGAATTTTCAACGGGACGTAGGTGGCATTGAGAGCCTCTCTTTGTTTACTTTCTCTTTCGTTTATTGCAACGCTTTGCACTAATTTTCCAGTACATATCGAAAGCCGACGGTTTTTACTGGAATGTTGTGCAGAGTAGAGTAGTAAATGTTGGAATGGCCGTGGTAGTGGACAGGGGAGAGGGACCCCAGGGAGGGACTCTCATTGTTACTTGCGTCCTATTCTAAATTTTCTCTAGATTTCCTTGATATCAACGAAGGTAAAAGGGTTGAATCGGCGAACCAGTCAGTTGTTTATTTTCGAAATAAATAATAGTCTAGGGGGCTTCGAATTTTTCAAATACCAAATGTATAAGTGGGCTAAATCCAACGAGTGGGTTTTGTTTTGCTCTGAAATTTTTACGCGTCGCGATATGTTTGTTTATCTTTCTCCTTTGAACGCCGCGCGTGGGTAGCTGTCAAGATCGCAATGCATTTTGCTGAAAATTTTCGGCGCGTTTATCATAAAATCTAGAAATGCGATTTATTCTATAGATTCGGGTACGGAAAGATCGTAATATACCTCGATTAGTGTTGTTTCCGTCAAAAATCGTAGTTAAAGCTATATAGACGTTCGTTTCTTTCATTCACGCGATCCATTCTAAAATTTCACAAATTGTTTATTCTTGATATTATATCGCGATCATTTTGCACTATACATAGTTTTTGTCCACATTACGCGCGATCGTACCGATTGTCGATTAAAGATAACAGATTAGCTCGCAGTTTTAGCAATACTCCCACGGCCGGCTGTTTGGAGTTCAAATTGCTGTAGTTTAGGGAAAAAGTAAATCACTCTCGATGGCCGGCTATCCAGAGTTTAAACACAAAAAAAACATAACTAAATATCTTTTTGCTCTGAGTATTCGTATACTCGGAGACTAACCATCCCACCGCATAAAAACTTTCATTTCGTGGTCGCATTGCCTGCTTGTGGCGAATCCTAGACCTATACCTGTTTCTCAATCCAACTCCGTAATACCTATGGAAGCGTCGCTGAGTCGGTGGCCTTCCTTAAGTAGATATTACATCAACATTTCCTACCCTATCCTAAGTATCGGTGAAGATGGTCGTGGCCGGCAATAACGATTCTCATGCTATTGGTTTACTGAACTCAAAAGAGATAATGCTCATTCCCGATCATTTATCTCACAAGCAAGATGAGTTAAATTACCGATAGGCAACATGATAATCGTTAGTATGCAATCTACGAATAGCACCGTGCTTCGCAACGCAACGCAACGCAACATGGTGTCAGAAGTGCTCGTATATTAGAAGTGTTTCCATCCGGCGTCATTAGAATATCGCGGAAGTAGTGTGCGAGTAAAAGTTCGGTCCGAGCGACGAAAAAAAACTAAGCGGAAGTGATCGTGAAACAGTTGTGCATATGATGTGAACTTGTTAGATCCTGTCCGGCGGCCATATTTAATTTCGTTCTCGTGTTGGATTCGATCGTTTTACCGGTAGTCAAGTGAAGTGAAAATATATTTCTAAATCATGGATCCGGAACAATTTGCTCGTTTCATGGACCATCAGAACAAGGCAATGCAGGCTCTTGTTGGTTCATTACAAAGCTGGAAGATGCAACAACTGGCACCGGTAGCACCGGTTGTTGAAAATTCAGCAGCGTCGTCTGTTCCCCTACCGCCACCGCTCGAATTGGATGGCGATATGGAAGAAAATTTCAATTTTTTTGTGACTAATTGGGAGAATTATGCAAGTGCGGTTGGAATGGATTTATGGCCCGCCGCTCAAATGAAACAGAAGACGAGTATTCTGCTGTCGGTGATTGGAAGGGCAGCGCTAAAAAAATATTTTAACATATTGACCGAAGCACAACAGGGTGACTCAGAACTTGCACTGGCAGCTATTAAACTAAAAGTGGTTCGTGAGCGTAATAAAATTGTCGATTGGTTTGATTATTTTTCAATGGTGCAAGAAAACGGTGAATGTTTTGATGACTGTTTGGGTCGATTGAAAACCCTCGCGAAACTGCAAGTTTGGTGTGCTGGAAGAAGATGTGTTGAAGTACAAAATTGTCACTTCTAACAAATGGCCGAAACTGCGCGCCAGGTTGTTGACAACGCCAAATCTAACAGAGGCAAAAGCCGTGGATTTGTGCCGTGCGGAAGAAATAGCTGAAAAGCATCCGGTGACAGTAGAACCACTAGCCGTGAACATAGTGAAGAAAATGAAGAAGAACAAGTGTAAATTCTGCGGTGATTGGCACGAATTTGCCAAAGGTGTATGTCCTGCACTAGGAAAAAAGTGTAAACGCTGCGGTGGAAAGAATCATTTCGAAAGAGTATGTAATGTGGAACGCAAGAAGCAGAAGAAGAGGTTTAAAGTAAAGAAAGTGTGCGATGAAAGTAGTGATTCGGACGAAGCCGACCAAGAAAGTGAATCAGAGTTAGAAAGTAGTGACAGTGCATCGATTGGTAAAATATTTGACAGGTCTAACTCAGGTGGCCACGTTTTGGCGGATTTGGATGTGTTCATTGGAGAAAAATGGCAGCCGGTTCGATGCGAACTGGATACTGGTGCCAACACCAGTCTTGTTGGACAGGATTAGCTGATCAAGATGACTCAGCAAGATTGGCCAGAGTTACTGCCATCGAAATATCACCTACAAAGTTTCGGTGGAGGTCATATACCCGTTCTAGGAGAGGTAAAAATCCCATGTAGGCGAAATGGACGTAAGTACAAACTCATATTTCAAGTCGTTGACGTCAAACATGAACCTCTTTTGTCTGCGAAAGTATGCAAACATTTGGGCTTTGTTAAGTTCTGCAATTCGGTGTCATTCAACACGCCACAATCAGAACAAGACTTATTGAACATCCACCGTATAAAAGCTCAGCAGATTGTTGATCGACATAAACAAATTTTTGATGGAATAGGAAAGTTTTCAGGAGTTGTGTCTCTGGAAATCGATCCGGAAGTATCACCGTCAATTCAACCACCCCGTCGGGTACCAATAGCGTTGCGTGGAAAACTTAAAGAGGAATTGAGAACTTTGGAACGAGAGGGAGTTATTGTAAAAGAGACCCGACATACCGAATGGGTTAGTAATATTGTTTTGGTGAAACGCAAGGAACAGGCAACCGACTCTATTCGTATTTGCTTGGATCCGATTCCCCTAAACAAGGCCCTGAAACGTCCTCATCTGCAGTTTACCACGGTTGACGAGATACTACCGGAACTAGGAAAAGCGAAGGTATTTTCCACAGCAGATGCCCGGAAAGGTTTCTGGCATGTGGTGCTTGATGAGGATAGCAGCCGATTAACAACTTTCTGGACGCCGTTTGGTCGGTACCGATGGACGCGTCTTCCTTTCGGGATCGCCTCTGCGCCTGAAATTTTCCAGATGAAACTGCAGGAGGTGATTCAAGGACTCCCAGGAGTAGAATGTATTGCCGATGATTTGCTCATATACGGATCGGGAGACACGCTTAAAGAAGCTTTGGAGAACCACAACATCTGCTTGGAGAAATTGTTGGAGCGTTTGGAGAAAAGCAATGTAAAGTTGAACCTTGGCAAGCTCAAACTGTGTCAGACAACGGTGAAATTCTACGGACATGTGCTGTCAGATAAAGGATTAAAGGCAGATGAGACCAAAGTCACCGCCATTAAGAACTTTCCCAGACCTACGGATCGCAAAGAACTTCAAAGATTCATAGGAATGGTCAACTATCTAAGTCGATTTATTCCAAATCTCAGCGCCAACTTTGCTATATTGAGACGCTTAATTTCTGAAAAAGAAGCCTGGAGTTGGACTGAGAATGAAGAGGTGGAGTTCAATCGCGTTAAAGGATTGGTTGCTGATACACGCACGCTTCGTTACTACGATATGAAAGAACCGTTGGTAATAGAATATGACGCTAGTTCTTTTGGATTAGGTGCAGCTATTTTTCAAAGCAAGGGGGTACTCGGGTATGCATCTCGCACGCTTACGACGACGGAAAAGAACTACGCTCAAATAGAGAAGGAATTATTAGCTATACTTTTTGCGTGTATGAGATTCGATCAGCTTATTGTGGGAAACCCGAGAACCGTCATCAAGACGGATCATAAACCCCTAGTCAATGTATTCCAGAAGCCGTTGTTGTCTGCACCCAAGCGTCTTCAGCATATGTTGCTGAATCTACAGCGTTATAGATTGGAGATTCAGTTCGTGACTGGAAAAGAGAATGTTGTTGCTGATGCAATTTCCAGAGCTCCATTCGATGAAAATCAGTCAGAGGACCATTTCGAAAAACGGAATATTTACCGGATTTTTAGCGAGATTGCAGATATGAATCTGACCAGTTTTCTCAAAGTGAAAGATACACAGCTTAAGGAAATAGTCGAGGAAACTATGATCGATCAATCCATGCAGTTGCTAATGAGATACATCACTCAAGGTTGGCCGTCGTCTGTTGAACAAATTCCGGATAGTGCTAAGATGTATTTCAAGTATCGCCATGAGTTAAGTACGCAATATGGAATCATTTTTCGAAGCGACAAAATCGTTATACCTTATTCTTTGCGAAGGAAGTTGACTGAAAAGGTTCATATAAGCCACAACGAGGTTGAGGCTACGAATAAATTAGCTCGCGCGAATCTTTTCTGGCCAGGAATGAGTGCTCAGATAAAAAAAAGGGGTAAATCACTGTGGTATATGTGCTAAATTTAGCTCTTCTCAGCCTTCGGCACCAATGCAGAGCCATGCTATCCCAGTGTACCCATTTCAATATATTTCGATGGATGTATTCTTTGCTGATTTTCAAGGCAAACCTCGTAAATTTTTGGTGACCGTCGACCACTATTCCGATTTTTTCGAGGTTGATATTTTGAAAGACTTAACACCGGGTTGTACAATAGCAGTTTGCAAGGAAAACTTTTCACGCCATGGAATGCCTCAACTTGTCAACACAGATAATGCAACGAATTTTGTGAACAAGGAATGGAAGCAGTTTTCAATTGATTGGGATTTCAAACATACAACTTCGGCACCACATCACCAGCAAGCGAATGGTAAAGCGGAAGCAGCGGTTAAGATTGCCAAACATTTGCTAAAGAAATCGAACGAATCTGGTGTAGATTTCTGGTACGCCCTGCTCAATTGGCGAAATGTACCAAACAAAATTGGTTCAAGTCCAGTAGCACGCCTGTTCTCTCGAAGCACTCGTTGTGGTATACCAATGACGGCGAAGAATTTCATTCCTAGACCAGTAGAAGGAGTGCCAGAAGCAATCGAAAAAAACCGACGAAAAGCAAAATATTACTATGATAAGAAAACACGTAATTTACCAGAATTGGAAACTGGATCGCCAGTGTATGTTCAGTTGAATTCCGAAACCAGTAAGCAGTGGACACCGGGGACAATTTGCAACAAGCTAAATGAAAGATCATATGTTGTGGATGTGGATGGCAACCGATATCGGCGAGATTTGGTAAATTTAAAACCACGTAAGCAACAAAACACGCCCACTATAATACCTGCGCCAGTTATAATGCCGTTCGCCGAAACAACGAAAGATACAGGTGCGAAAACCCTTCAGGTTCCGGTCGTGAATGAATCCGAAATATCACCATCTAAGTCAGCTAATAGAACCACCATCGGTATGGGTGGTGTTGCTACACCTCGTACACCTAGAACGCCAGAATCATCAGAAATCGAAGAAACACGTGCTAGACCTAAGAGAAACTTAATACTACCTGCTTATTTGAAAGACTATGTAATAGACAGTTAAATTTCATTTCATTATCAAAAGAGGGAAGATGTTATAGTATACGTTATTTGTAAACATCCCCCAAAAAGTAAGTTATGAATGTACCCTTGCTTATGTCATTCGGGCACACGATTCATGTACCTCATTGATGATTAGCACATCCTTGAATAAAGACGTACAAATAAAGCGAGTGGAAATTAAACGTAATATTAATTTAATTACTTTATCACATCATCTAAAACAGGCCGCTTTTTGAATTTCTAATTTACGACGCAATTCAAGTTTCGTTTCCTTGGAAATATATGCCTATTTAAATATACATACTTTTAAATGCTAAATCGTCGTAAAAATAACACCATATTGGGATGCAAAATGACGACGGATAACAATTTTTAATCTCTACACAAGTTTTCGATATCAAAAATATCCTTGTTTCATGATATTTTTACCATTTAAACGTTATTGAATACCAGTAGTATTGAATATCATCAATTTGCGATCTTTTGACATATTTCTTATATTTAAAATGTCCATATCGCGTGATTATAGATGACAGAATATCTTGAATATGCCGTCATCTTAAATTTTGATCTGCTATCATAGGTAAAAAATAGGTAAAAATAGCGGAGGCTATTAAATTTCCTTTTACTTTCGATTTTTGGGCAGTTTCCCATACCAAACATACCCATTTTTCAAACTTCCTGATGATAAATCATTATGAAAATGTTGCAATATTGAGTTAAGGAACCCCATTTATGACCACGAACATAATTTATTTGAACAGAAATATGTCTGAAGACATTTTTTCAATTACCGAAGAAATACCTTATATTATACCCAAAAGAAATTTGCTTCGAATTCATAATAAAAATACTAGCATATCCGATAAACATCAACCCATATACACAACCCCAACACAACCGAGGTTTGGTTTCGTTATTCTCGTGTTTCCTCCCCATACTCGTGCACCGGTAAACGAAAATCAAAACCAAACCGCGGTGCTGTGTAAACGAAACTCGGTTTGGTTTTCGTGTCTCGTATAAACACAACCAGCGATAAGACCGCGCACAATGTAAAGGAAACATAAACACTTGTGAAAATTTGGTTTACCGTACCAGTACTCAACCGGTATTTTCCCACCTCTGCTCCTGAGGTTGTTTTGGAAACAATCTGGCGGATAAAATGGCTTTGGAAAGTTTTTTGGTGGTATTTGCCTTTTTATGTATTATTATCTTTGGCTATGGTTTGTGGGTAAAAGATTGTGAAGAACTGCTGCATAGGCTGTATTGAGCCCGTCGAGATCTACTCTCTTATTTACGGTATTGGACGTGTTGTTTATGTGACACATTTCTAGGAATGGTATTGTGTGTGTATAAATGGTGCGATCGATGATAGTAGTGTTATCGAAATCAAAGAGGTGATCGTGTTTGATACAGTGGTCGATGAGAGCTGTTTTCTCTCTCAACTCACTCAGTTCGACTTCGGTACTTTGGTTTGAGTTGGTTCGACGGTGCCATTTGTTTACATTAGATTTATGTCCAGCCAGTCGGCTGCTGAGCTTGTTCTGGGTCATTCCTATGTAGCAGCTGCTACAGGAGCCACAAGGTATTTTATAAATAACATTGTTTAATTCATTCTTATTTTTAGGATCTTTAACCATGCTATGGAACTGTTCTACTGTGCTATGTTGCCTGCTACAGATTCTAGGGTGAGGATAGTCAGTATTGAAAATTTTTGTAATTCTTTCAGTCAGCTTTGGAACATACGGGATTGAACGGTAGGTAAATACCTGCGATTGTGTTGTGTCGTGGTTATTGATCGTGTGCTGATTGGTTTGTTCCAATGACGATGTGGCAGTTGACGGTGCGGCATGGAATGCTTCGTCTGTTTTTTTTATCTTAAATACGTTTATTTAGGCTCAAATGCTTTAGCTTAACGAGGCCGATAATTCATTTTTTTTAATTACATGTCACATGTTAGTGGGGGAAGGGAAAGCCGTATTTAGGGGCGGCTTGCTTCCCTCTTATGTAAGTAAAGGAAAAAGGTAGGAAGTGGGATACATATTGTGTAATTGACATCGTCGTTTGCTGATTGATCATTGTGGCGGATATGCACTTTGTTGTAGTGTTGTAGTTTCCAGCCTGTAATCGCAGGGGCGAATGGAGGGTCAATATTTCGGATAATTATTGGCACTCTGATGCTGTCATGATGTTCTCTATATCATCTGCATGTGAGGTATGTCATGATGTTCTGGGTAGACGGTTATCAAGAAGGGTATGTACCGAAGACTCGTGAAGCAATGCCATATTGTAGATACAGGGATAGGTTGGTGAGATTCTACTGTGAATGAGAGAGGGGAAAATGTATTAAACTTGGACATCAATAGTTTTCAAAAAGATATAGGTAAGAAAAATATAGGCGTGGTCACGGCTTGCCAGGACGTCCCGGACTGGCACATAGGGTGATCTACCTCGGGCCCGAAGGGAACCTATTAGTTGGGACCTGGCAACACAGTACTCTGCGCACAGCCAAACAACATGCTCGATGTCGTGATAGCCGTTCTCACAAACACAATGATTACTTTCAGCAAGCCCTATACGACGGAGATGCGCGTCAAACGAGTAATGGTTGGACATGATCCTTGACATCGTACGAATAAAGTCCCGGTTCACATCCAACCCCTTAAACCAAGCATTCGTTGATACCTTCGGGATAATGGAATGTAGCCACCGTCCCAGATGCCCATTGCTCCATGAGGTTTTCCAACTATCGAGCGTCCTCTGACCAGAGATACTGAAAAATTCGTTGAAGCAAATTGGTCTTTTGTAAGTGTCGCCTTCTAATGCGCCCACTTTGGCTAAAGAGTCCGCCTTCTCATTGCCCGTCATAGAACAATGTGACGGGACCCAAACCAAGGTAATCTAGTAAGATTTTTCAGATAAAGCACTCAGATATTCCCGTATTTTCCCCAGGAAATACGGTGAGTGCTTTCCGGGCTTCGCCGCACGGATGGCCTCAATGGAGCTGAGACTATCCGAAACGATGAAGTAATGGTCTGAGGGCAGGGTGTCAATGATCCCGAGAGTATACTAAATGGCAGCTAATTCTGCGACGCAAATTGAAGCAGGATCATTGAGTTTGAATGAGGCAGCAAGATTTTCGTTGAAGATACCGAAGCCTGTGGACCCGTCAAGAATTGATCCGTCAGTGTAGAACATTTTGGCGCACTTCATGGTATTTGTTATAGAAAATATTTGGGACCACTTGTGAGCGAATATGATCCGGAATTCCACAAATCTCTTCCTTCATGGATGTATCGAAAAATACAGTGTGATTAGAACTATCTAAGAGATGAGCACGGTTGACGTTATACGTAGATGAATTGATGTTCTGTGCCATGTAATCGAAGTACAAGGACATGAATCGGGTCTGAGAATTAAGCTCAACAAGCCTTTAGAAATTTGCAATCACCAATGGGTTCAGAATATCGCATCGAATGAGCAATCGATATGAGAGGTCCCAAAATCGATTTTTCAGCGGAAGAACTCCCGCCAGCACTTCTAAACTCATCGTATGGGTCGAGTGCATGCAACCCAAAGCAATACGCAAGCAACGATACTGGATTCGCTCCAGTTTGATGAAGTGTATGTTCGCAGCGGAGCGAAAGCAGAAACATTCGTACTCCAACACTGATAATATCGTTGTTTGGTACAGCCTGATTAGGTCCCCTGGGTGGGCACCCCACCATGTTCCAGTTATTGTACGGAAAAAGTTGATCCTTTGTTGGCACTTCTGTTTCAGATACCTAATGTGACATCCCCAGGTACCTTTAGAGTCGAACCATACCCCGAGATATTTGAATGTTGAAGCCTGAACAATAGTTTGTTCCATTAATTGAAGCTGTAGTTGCGCTGGTTCACGCTTTCTAGAAAATACGACTAGCTCAGTTTTCTCCGTGGAGAACTCGATACCCAACTGGAGAGCCAAAGCAGACAAATTGTCCAAAGTATCTTGCAGTGGTCCTTGCAAGTCGACGGCTTCAGGACCTGTAATAGAGACCACACCGTCATCTGCAAGCTGCCTTAGCGTACAGGAATTGTCAAGACATTCGTCAATGTCATTCACGTAAAAATTGTAGAGGAGAGGGCTTAGACATGAGCCCTGGGGAAGGCCCATGTAGCTCAATCGTGATGTCGATAAATCGTCATGCGAGAAATGCATTTGTTTTTCAGACAACAGGTTTAGCAAAAAGTTATTTAAAATTGGTGAAAGACCATGCCGGTGCAACTTCTCATAAAGAATGTTGATCGAAACTGAATCGAAAGCCCCCTTAATATCCAAGAATACTGGTGCCATCTGCTCTTTGTTAGCATATGCCATTTGAATTTCTGTTGAGAGCAACGCAAGGCAATCGTTCGTCCCTTTGCCTTTGCGGAAGCCAAATTGTGTATCTGACAGTAAGCCATTTGTTTCGACCCAATTATCGAGGCGAAACAAGATCATTTTTTCGAATAACTTCCGGATACAGGACAGCATTGCAATCGGACGATACGAATTGTGGTCGGAGGCTGGTTTTCCTGGTTTTTAGAAGGCGATGACCCTCACCTGTCTCCAGTAATGTGGGACAATGTTACCCTCTAGAAACCTATTAAATAAATTCAACAAGCGTCTTTTGGCAGAGTCTAGCAGTTTCTTCAACAAGTTGAATTTGATTGAAATTCTATCTGGCCCCGGGGCTGTTATTGTTACATGATAAGAGAGCAAGTGAGAACTCCACCATCGTAAACGGTGTTTCGTTCGCGGTATTGTAAGGCGACGCGGCGCGGTAGATTTTCTGTGCCGGGGCGGAATCCGGACAAACCTTCTTGGCGAAATCGAATATCCAACGGTTTGAACATTCCACGCTCTCGTTAGTACTGTTTCGGTTTCGCATACGTCGGGCCGTGCCCCAAAGAGTGCTCATCAATGTTTCTCTTCTTAACCCGTCGACAAACCGGCGCCAGTAACTGCGTTTCTTAGCTTTCATTAAATTTTTCATTCGCTTTTCTAATATCGCGTACACTCGATAACTAGCAACTAACCCGTCGTTCCGGAATGTTTTATACGCAGCAGCTTTCTCCGCGTACACGTCTGAGCACTCTTTGTCCCACCACGGGTTGGGAGAACGTTTTTGGGTGTTCACGTCGGGTACTCGTTTCGTCTGAGTTTGAATCGCGGTATCGAGAATCGAGTTGGACAAAAACTTATATTCTTCCTCCGGGGGAAGTACCTGTGTTGAATCGATAGTTTTGGATATCTCAGCAGCGTAGCTCTTCCAATCAATGTTTCGTGTGAGGTCATAGGGAACATTGATTGGTGCCGATGGTCTTGAACCAGTGGTGATTGCAATTACAATTGGTAAGTGGTCACTACCGTGGGGATCAGATATTACCTTCCACTTGCAATCTAACCGTAGTGATGTCGAGCATAAAGATATGTCCAGTACACTTGCATGCGCAGGTGGTCTAGGAATCCGTGTCATTTCCCCTGTGTTCAGAATTGTCATATTGAAGTTGTCACAAAGGTCTTGAATTGTCGAAGATAGATTATCGTCTTATAGACAGCCCCACCCCATACCGTGAGAGTTAAAGTCTCCAAGAAGCAGGTGGGGCGAGGCCAGGTGTTCAATCACGTTGGAGAATCTTCGATATCCCATCATGACCCTAGGAGGAATGTAAATAGAAGCAATGCAAAAATCTTTGCCTTTGATTGTTGTTTGACAAGCGACAACTTCAATGCCTGGCGTCGAAGGGAGGTTGATTCGATTGAAGGAGTAGCACTTTTTGATCCCTAAAAGTACTCCTCCATATGAGTCTTCTCGATCCAAGCGGATAATGTTAAAATCGTGGAAGTTGAGGTTTATATTAGAAGTTAGCCATGTTTCACATAGGGAAAATGCATCACAATGATTGTAATTTAGCAAGTGTTTTAATGAATCAATTTTGGGGATAATACTTCTGCAGTTCCACTGTAAAACAGTGATCAGATCCTTGATTCCGTCTAATAAGTTAGCCATCGAAGGATACGATCGCTGTAAGGAGGGGCCATTGTTCAGTCAACTGTTTTAAAAACGTTCTTACTGTTGGTAGAATAGCAACCAGCAAGCTTTTCAGAGGATCGCTAATGTTGAAAGCTGTGAATATCCAGTCCACAATGTCAGAAAATTTAAGAAATCCCGTTTTAGGTTGAGTTACTGACTGTAAAATTGGAGCGCTTGGGATTTTTGGTGCCCTGGGGAATGCTGGGAACTCCTGGTTGTATCTCAATTTTCCAAAACCAGGAGGTATTATCTTCGGATTTGTACCAACACTTCCAGTTGATGAATTATTTTTATTTTGTACCCTTGTTTGGGACAACCTAGGACCCTTACGAGGAAGTTCAGGTGAGTTTTGATTAGGTCTTTTCCTAGGGTTTCGAAGCGGAGCCAAAGAATGCCCCTCGCAAGGATCGTTAGAGACGTTATCGTCAGTTGGCAAGAGAGCGAATGGGTTTTCGGAGATAAGTGGAACAGCTCCTTTAAGCATTTCTGCGTAAAAGCGTCTGGAGCGATCTTTGGCGGATCGCTCCAGTTTATCCGCGCGAAGTTTGTACGTTGGGCATGTCAAAAGTGCATGTGGATTCTCCCCACAGTAAACACACTTCTCAGTGGGCCTACTGCAAGTATCATCCGCATGGCGTTCCCCACATTTACCGCACCGTTGCTTGTTGCTACAGTAGGTGGCCGTGTGACCTAGCTGCTTGCAATTGGAACAATTCATGACCCGCGGTACAAACAGGCGTACAAGCAGAGGAGCTCCTCCCACTTCAACGTAGCTCGGAAGTGCAGATCCGGCAAAGGTTACGCGAAACGAGTCTGATGGATAGTAATTCCTATCTTCGATGGACTTTGAGTGCAACTGCTTGCACTCCAAAATCTTAACTGAATGAAGGTTAGGGTCCTTAAAGCGGCCAACCCCATCATTCATCAGATCATCGACAGTTAGACCCGCATCACTTACCACACCGTCGATCTCCACATCACGAGAAGGGATGTAGACGCGATACTCCAGCGTAAAAGGGTATTGCTAACGATATCATTGGCCTGTTTCAAGTCAGTAACGACTACGCGCAGTTTATCTGACTGAAGCTTTTTAATCTCGGTTACGGCCGAGTAACGTTTTGTCAGCTCCCGTGCAACAGTTATGCTGTTTAACGGTTTATTTTTGAGCCGAAAGTATACCACCCAAGGACCAGCGGATCCATCCTGGTAAACCTTGACTCGGGGGGGGGGGCTGTGAGACATTGGGGGAAAATGGGGGAAGTGGATCGACCATATTATTATCTGTCTCCGAATCAGATATACGTTCCTCTTCCCCATAAGATTCGTATTCGGAGAGTGATCCTTCTGTTTGTTCCATTTTGTTGCAACACGCTCGACCGCACTGTTTAACTTAAATCAAAATAAAAATCAAAAGCAATAAAAAGAAAAAAATCGATAAGAAAAGTAAAAAACGAAACACTTCACCAGTTGGTTCCTGACGAGCTGGTAGGTGAATTCATCCTTCGTTTGTTTTATCCGTCACCCGCGTGACCTTCACACAGTAGAGAGCTGATATAGCTCGTCTAAACAAAGCCGTCTTTCAGGCAAGAAAACTGTTTAGTAACGCACTTCACTGCACTACCTTCACCGATATCGCAGGTAATAATTATCACTCGCGGGACTGTTTATTAGTAATGCTTTACTGCAGCCTCTGCCACAGCAAGCACCTTCGTACTACCGAAAAAACTAAACTAAATGATATATTTACCTAATTTTACGTAAATTAGAAGCATTCACTAATCAGTGCTAAGTAATTTTCTTTTGATTAGTGAACAAGTTCTGAGCAGTTTCGCTCAGTAGATTAAATTCTGAGTAGTTTACATTGTCCAAAAACCCATGAAATCCGAAATAATACAAGCGACAACTTCAATGCCTGGTGTCGAAGGGAGGTTGATTCGATTGAAGGAGTAGCACTTTTTGATCCCTAAAAGTACTCCTCCATATGAGTCTTCTCGATCCAAGCGGATAATGTTAAAATCGTGGAAGTTGAGGTTTATATTAGAAGTTAGCCATGTTTCACATAGGGAAAATGCATCACAATGATTGTAATTTAGCAAGTGTTTTAATGAATCAATTTTGGGGATAATACTTCTGCAGTTCCACTGTAAAACAGTGATCAGATCCTTGATTCCGTCTAATAAGTTAGCCATCGAAGGATACGATCGCTGTAAGGAGGGGCCATTGTTCAGTCAACTGTTTTAAAAACGTTCTTACTGTTGGTAGAATAGCAACCAGCAAGCTTTTCAGAGGATCGCTAATGTTGAAAGCTGTGAATATCCAGTCCACAATGTCAGAAAATTTAAGAAATCCCGTTTTAGGTTGAGTTACTGACTGTAAAATTGGAGCGCTTGGGATTTTTGGTGCCCTGGGGAGTGCTGGGAACTCCTGGTTGTATCTCAATTTTCCAAAACCAGGAGGTATTATCTTCGGATTTGTACCAACACTTCCAGTTGATGAATTATTTTTATTTTGTACCCTTGTTTGGGACAACCTAGGACCCTGACGAGGAAGTTCAGGTGAGTTTTGATTAGGTCTTTTCCTAGGGTTTCGAAGCGGAGCCAAAGAATGCCCCTCGCAAGGGTCGTTAGAGACGTTATCGTCAGTTGGCAAGAGAGCGAATGGGTTTTCGGAGATAAGTGGAACAGCTCCTTTAAGCATTTCTGCGTAAAAGCGTCTGGAGCGATCTTTGGCGGATCGCTCCAGTTTATCCGCGCGAAGTTTGTACGTTGGGCATGTCAAAAGTGCATGTGGATTCTCCCCACAGTAAACACACTTCTCAGTGGGCCTACTGCAAGTATCATCCGCATGGCGTTCCCCACATTTACCGCACCGTTGCTTGTTGCTACAGTAGGTGGCCGTGTGACCTAGCTGCTTGCAATTGGAACAATTCATGACCCGCGGTACAAACAGGCGTACAGGCAGAGGAGCTCCTCCCACTTCAACGTAGCTCGGAAGTGCAGATCCGGCAAAGGTTACGCGAAACGAGTCTGATGGATAGTAATTCCCATCTTCGATGGACTTTGAGTGCAATTGCTTGCACTCCAAAATCTTAACTGAATGAAGGTTAGGGTCCTTAAAGCGGCCAACCCCATCATTCATCAGATCATCGACAGTTAGACCCGCATCACTTACCACACCGTTGATCTCCACATCACGAGAAGGGATGTAGACGCGATACTCCAGCGTAAAAGGGTATTGCTAACGATATCATTGGCCTGTTTCAAGTCAGTAACGACTACGCGCAGTTTAATCTCGGTTACGGCCGAGTAACGTTTTGTCAGCTCCCGTGCAACAGTTATGCTGTTTAACGGTTTATTTTTGAGCCGAAAGTATACCACCCAAGGACCAGCGGATCCATCCTGGTAAACCTTGACTCGGGGGGGGGGGCTGTGAGACATTGGGGGAAAATGGGGGAAGTGGATCGACCATATTATTATCTGTCTCCGAATCAGATATACGTTCCTCTTCCCCATAAGAATCGTATTCGGAGAGTGATCCTTCTGTTTGTTCCATTTTGTTGCAACACGCTCGACCGCACTGTTTAACTTAAATCAAAATAAAAATCAAAAGCAATAAAAAGAAAAAAATCGATAAGAAAAGTAAAAAACGAAACACTTCACCAGTTGGTTCTTGACGAGCTGGTAGGTGAATTCATCCTTCGTTTGTTTTATCCGTCACCCGCGTGACCTTCACACAGTAGAGAGCTGATATAGCTCGTCTAAACAAAGCCGTCTTTCAGGCAAGAAAACTGTTTAGTAACGCACTTCACTGCACTACCTTCACCGATATCGCAGGTAATAATTATCACTCGCGGGACTGTTTATTGGTAATGCTTTACTGCAGCCTCTGCCACAGCAAGCACCTTCGTACTACCGAAAAAACTAAACTAAATGATATATTTACCTAATTTTACGTAAATTAGAAGCATTCACTAATCAGTGCTAAGTAATTTTCTTTTGATTAGTGAACAAGTTCTGAGCAGTTTCGCTCAGTAGATTAAATTCTGAGTAGTTTACATTGTCCAAAAACCCATGAAATCCGAAATAATACCTTCAAATGTTCAAATATAATATTTACTTCTCAAGTTCCAACGGTTTTGCAAAATTCTGAACGTCAATGAGCTAATGATCTTATTCTTGCATTGTAGTGGAATCAGTAGTTTTTTGCACTCACTTTACATTTTGACTTTTACTATAGTTTCAGGGATTTAGGAAAATCAGTCTAAGATATTTTTAATTCGTAAGTCCAATGATATAAAAGAATCTACTTAAATAAATAAATAGATAGTTATTCTCAGTTGCCTGATAATATTGTCGAAGATAGTGTTTAACCCATTCCCCACGAGAGTCAAATGAAAAAACATTGTGTTTTTCTCAGGATTGTTATAATTACGACATGATCAGTATCATTTAAACAGTAAATTTCATAAAGTTGAGTTAACGCATACTTCGGATGAAGTCACAGAACTAGTAATAATAGCCTGATCATGAAAATAGGAGTTGAAGTTCACTTTGTTCGGACATTCTTTGCAACGATAAACTTGGATTTCACACCGATATATTGCTATCCATGGAGACAACCTTGACGTTGGTTTCGTTCTCCTGTTTAGCAAATGCGTGTAAAGTTTCGTTAGGCGGGTTTTTGGATATTTTTGTACTCATTCCAATTTAGCGTCTTCATAACAGTTTTAGCCTTCGCCTTGAAAAGTTGTGTTTGCTGATTGGTTGTAGCAACCAAGGCTGTGCAAGCCGTGAATAGGCTAGAAGTTTGTGTACCGTGTCAGTATTTGATGCTGTGTTGGTGCGGAGACAGGCAGGATTGTTGGCTGCGAGAGCGGTCGTTTGGTGGTGGTACCACGCGATAAGCGAGTGTTGGTGCGAAGGCAACGAAGTCTCAGGTAAGCGGCGCACACCTTGGTGGTGGTAGTGGTTACACTGCATACAACCGGCGCTTGCGACGGAGTGAGACAGAGCTGCATCTGGTTGGTCGGCTCGCTTCATCATCACTCATTCATCCGTATTAGTGCAGATACGGGATTTTGAGTATTTGTGTACCTAGCCACGCTGCGTGGTAGGGGAATACCTCTGGACCCACAGGTAAGCGGCGGCCCCACCTTGGTGGTGGTAGTGGTTGCACTGCATACAGTCGGCGCTTGTGACGAAGTGAGACAGAGCTGCATCTTGTTAGTGAAGCGTCTCGCTTCATCATCACTTATTCATCTGTGCTAGTGCAGATACGGACTTTTGTGTATTTGTGTACCTAGCCACGCTGCGTAGTAAGGAAATACCACTGGACCCACAGGTAAACAGCGGCTCCATCTTGGTAGTGGTGGTTGCGCTGTGTTCAACCCGAGCGTGTGACAGAGGGAGACAGCGTGAAACTACAACTCTTCGAAGGACAGGTAGATTTTTAGTATAATTCAGCTAGTGTTAGTATTCAATCAGCTTTTTGGGTATGGTAGGCGAGATGGAGGATAGTGATATGGAATCCTCCATTTCACTGTATCGATTTTGTTGGCTATTTTCGGCAAATTTGAGACTAAGAGAAACGAAACCAATGAAATTGAAAGACGGATAGGTATTCTAGAGCGAATCAGTTATAAACTTAGAACGGAAAACTAGAACTAGGCAGGCTCATATGGGCATGATCGAAAGGAAATGTGAAGAATTCTTTGCCTTCTGCAGAGTAGGAGTCCGCGGTAAAACATGATGATGAGTTATGTTCTACCATAGACCATGCGGTAGACTCGGGTGAAACGCCCAACTCCTACTCTGCAGAAGGCAAAGAATTCTTCACATTTCCTTTCGATCATGCCCATATGAGCCTGCCTAGTTCTAGTTTTCCGTTCTAAGTTTATAACTGATTCGCTCTAGAATACCTATCCGTCTTTCAATTTCATTGCTTTCGTTTCTCTTAGTCTCAAATTTGCCGAAAATAGCCAACAAAATCGATACAGTAGAACCTTGCGGCAATTAAAACATAGTAACACAATCCTCCATTTCACAAGAGCTAAATTCTTCTGATCCCTCTCCCTCAACTCCCCCTAGAATAAAATTATACCCTCAAGGGTTTTCTGGACCATGGCAAGTTTTCTTCAGGCGGAAAGGAAAGCAATTGAAGCTTGTCCAAATTGCACGGGATCTGACTTCACGATTTTCTGCTGTAATAGAGATTGTGAAAGTAAATAAAGACAAACTTCGAGTTAGCATTGATAACATTAGACAAGCTAACGAGATAGTAGCCTGTGAACTCTTCACGCGTGAATATAAAGTTTATATACTTTCGCGCGATATAGAATGCGATGGAGTCATCTCCGAACCCAGCCACACTGCCGAGGATAAACTTAAGCATGGTGTTGGTTGTTTCAAGAACACCCTGCTTAATAAAGTAAAAATACTCGATGTTAAGCAATTGTTCTCAGTATCACTTGAAGAAGAAAAAAAGTTTACCGACCATCCTATTCATTTCGTATAACTTTCGCTGGGTCTGCTTTGCCTAGCCATGTTCTTATTAATAAAATTCGTCTCCCCGTTCGCCTTTTCATCCCTCGTGTGATGAATTGCCTCAATTGTAAACAGCTTGGCCACACAGCCACTTACTGTTCCAATAAGGTACGGTGTGGCAAATGTGGGGGCCTCACCAAGAGGATACATGCAATAAAAACTTAGAAAACTGTTTACATTGCGGAGAAAATTCACACGAGCTCCTTGCATGTCCCATATATAAATTGCGGGAGGATAAAATTAAACGATCCTTGAAGGAGAGGTCTAAGCGCTCTTATGCAGAAATACTGAAAAATGCTACTCCTGAACCCACGGTCCCAGAAAACAGATACGCTATTCTATTGCCGAAAGAGTCTGACTCTGATGAAGCGTCCGAAGATACATCATTTGTTTTACCTAGAGGATCCAGGAAAAGAAAACAATCCTCTTTTCCCAAACTGCCAAGCAAGGGCCTTAAAATTTCTCCTCCAACAAATAAATTGCGGCCAAAGCTAAAGAATACCGATGCAATACTGAAGCCAGTCCCTCCCGGTTTTGGCAATGTACAATCCAAACAGAACACCATTACTGGTAATAATAAAACTTCAACTTCCTCCGAGCCTCAACCGGGGATAGGGTTATTGAAATTTTCTGAAATTGTTGATTGCATTTTCAAAGCATTCAATATTTCTGAACCACTAAAAAGTATACTTTCAGCGTTCCTCCCAACAATTAGAACATTTTTAGAGCAGCTGATTGCTCAATGGCCCATCCTTGCAGCAATTATATCTTTCAATGGTTAATTCAACTCCTAATTGCAATTGAAATTGCAGAAGTATCATACCAAAAATTGATTCCTTAAAAATTTTACTGCATAATTTGAAATGCGATGCTTTTGCTCTATGTGAAACATGGCTTACCTCAAACATTAATTTCAACTTAAATGATTTCAACATTATTCGCCTAGACCGAGACACCCCGTATGGAGGAGTGATTCTAGGAATTAAAAAGTGCTATTCTTTCTATAGAATTACCATCCCCATGATTGCTGGCATTGAGGCTGTAGCAGTCCAAACGAATATTAAAGGCAAAGACATGTCTATCGCTTCTATATATATACCTCCCAAAGTTCAAATTGGACAACGTCAAATTTTTGAGGTAGTGGAATCCATGGCTGCTCCGCGTCTGATACTGGGAGACTTCAACTCGCACGGAGTGTTGTGGGGTTCCCTCTACAATGATAATCGATCTTCTTTGATATACATATTTGTGACGAATTTAATATGACAGTTTTAAATACTGGCGAAACAACACGCATCCCCAGACCTCCTGCACGTCCAAGTGCATTAGATCTATCTCTGTGCTCGACATCACTTCGGTTAGATTGCACGTGGAAGGTTGTACCTGATCCTCACGGTAACGATCATTTGCCAGTCGTTATTTCAATTAACAGTGAATTAGGCCTCACGAATTCAATCAATGTCCCTTATGACTTGACACGAAATATTGATTGGAAAAAACACCAATCTTTAATTTCCACTTCTCTTGTTTCGACGGAAGAGCTACCACCTACCGAAGAATATGAATTTCTAGCGGGTTTGATTATAGAAGCAGCACAACAAACCCAAACGAAATGCAATCCTGACATGATGATGAACAGTCGGCCTCCTAATCCCTGGTGGGACAAAGAGTGCTCGGATGCATATGAAGCTAAACAAGTTGCCTAAAAAAGAAATTATGAAACAGAAAGGGTGTACACGTGCGAACTTTGAAAATTATTCGATTTTGCAAAACAAATTTGACAGTCTCCGTCGTGCCAAAAAGTCTAGTTATTGGAGACGCTTCGTTGATGGCTTGTCAAGAGAAACATCAATGAGTACTCTTTGGAACACAGCCAGAAGAATGAGGAATCCAAACGTAACTAATGAAAGCGAAGATTTTTCAAATCGCTGGATATTTAATTTTGCCAAGAAAGTTTGTCCAGATTCTGCTCCTGCGCAGAAAATCATTCGCGATGCTCCCACAAGTAACGATTCCGTAGATTCGCCTTTGACAATGATGGAATTTTCAATTGCACTCCTCTCATGCAACAATAATGCTCCGGGTCCAGACAGAATTAAATTCAACTTGGTGAAGAATCTGCCTGACCTAGCAAAAAGACGCTTGTTGAATTTATTCAATAAGCTTCTTGAGCAGACCTTTGTCCCGCACGACTGGAGACAAGTGAGAGTTATCGCCATTCCAAAACCGGGAAAACCAGCCTCCGACCATAACTCGTATCGACCGATTGCAATGCTATCCTGCATCAGTTAATTGTTGGAAAAAATTATCCTACGACGTCTCGACAATTGGGTTGAGGCGAACGGCTTGCTCTCAGATACCCAGTTTGGTTTTCGGAGAGGAAAGGGGACGAATGATTGTCTGGCGCTACTTTCGTCAGTTATCCAACTAGCTTACGCAAAAAAGAACAAATGGCATCTGTGTTCTTAGACATAAAATGAGCATTCGACTCTGTTTCCATTGATGTTCTCTCAGAAAAACTACATCAATGTGGTCTTTCACCAATATTAAATAATTTTTTATACAACTTATTGTCAGAAAAGCACATGCATTTTTCATATGGCGATTTGGCAACATACAGAATAAGTTACATGGGTCTCCCACAAGGTTCTTGTTTAAGCCCCCTTCTCTACAATTCTTACGTGAATGATATTGATAATTGTATTGTCAGCCCATGCACTCTAAGGCAACTTGCAGATGATGGCGTGGTTTCTGTTACAGGACCAAAAGCCATAAATTTACAAAAACCACTACAAGATAGTTTGGATAATTTATCAAGTTGGGCTTTGAAGCTAGGCATCGATTTCTCTACGGAGTAAACAGAGTTGGTTGTTTTTTTCAAGGAAGCGTGATCCAGCTCAGCTTCAGGTTGGTTGGTTGGTAGAACAATAGCCCAAGTCATGACCTTTAAATATCTCGGAATTTGGTTCGATTATAAAGGTACATGGGGAGGCCACATTAGGTATCTGATAAAGAAGTGCCAACAAAGGATAAATTTTCTCCGAACAATAACCGGATTTTGGTGGGGTGCTCATCCAAGTGACGTGATAAGATTGTATCAAACAACGATACTTTCAGTAATGGAATATGGGTGCTTCTGTTTCCGTTCAGCTGCAAACACTCACATTATTAAATTGGAACGAATACAGTATCGTTGCTTACGAATCGCCTTAAGTTCCATGCAATCGACACATATGATGAGTCTTGAAGTACTAGCGGGAGTTCTTCCCTTAAAAGATCGATTCTGGGACCTCTCCTCTCGTTTACTTATACGATGTGACGTTATGAATCCATTGGTAATTGAAAATTTTGAAAGACTTGTCGAGCTTCAATCCCAAACCAGATTCATGACAGTGTACTTCAATCACATGTCACAAGAAATTACGCCTTCTAGTTATGTTATGACATGTGTTAATATACTAGATACTCCCGATTCCACTTTATTTTTCGACACGTCCATGCAAGAGGAAATTCGTGGAATCCCGGATCACCTGCGCTCTCTGGAGATCCCTAAAATATTCATAAGTAAATACCAACACATTGACTGCCATAAAATGTTCTTCACTGATGGGTCACGAATCAACGAGGCCACTGGCTTCGGTATTTTCAACAATAACACCTCGATATCTTTCAAGCTTGCAGAATCTGCCTCTGTTTACACAGCCGAACTAGCAGCAGTTCACTATAGTCTGGAAATTATTGATACTTTACTTCCGAGCCATTATTTCATGCTCACAGATAGCCTCAGCACAATTAAGGCACTACGCTCTTTAATGCTTGATAATCACGCTCCGTTCTTTTTGAAGAAGATACGAGAACACTTAACAAAATTACCAAATAAATCTTATCAAATTACCTTAGTGTGGATTCCCGCTCATTGCTCCATACCCGGTAATGAGAGCGGATAATTTAGCCAAAATAGGAGCACTGGACGGTGACATCTATGAAAGACCTATTGCATTCAATGAATTTTATAGCGCTTCTCGTCAGAGGACGCTTACTAGTTGGCAAACATCATGGGACAATGGTGATCTGGGACGGTGGTTGCACTCAATTATCCCTAAAGTATCAACGAAGGCATGGTTCAAAGGGTTGGATGTAAGTCGAAACTTCATTCGTGTGATGTCTAGGCTCATGTCCAACCATTATACGTTGAATGCGCATCTCCGCCGTATTGGGATCGCAGAAGATAATCAATGTGCTTGCGGAGAGGATTACGAAGACATTGAACATGTTGTTTGGTCTTGCACTGAATATCGTGAAGCCAGATCCCAATTAATAGACTCCTTACGAGCCAGAAGAAATCCACCCTATGTTCCTGTTCGTGATATCCTCGCTTTACGAGATCTTACATACATGGGCCATATTTATCATTTCCTGAAAACAATAAATATTCAAATATAATTATCCCCACAACGTTCCTAGTTTTTTCCCTTGCTACCCACGAACAATTTAGATTTCTTCGCAGTTAGTTAAGTTAGATAAAACGATATGATTAAAGAAAAAAATAAACAAAGATTATAGAAAAACTATCAATAGGTTTACAATGAAATTCAAGATAATAGAGTATAAATAAAAATATTCAAAATAATGATTATCCTCAGTGTTAGCATTTGAAAGTGAATTTTTATTATAACGTGATAGTCTTAAGAACTTTTGTAACATGTTATGTAAAAAAACCCCGGCGTACAAAGCTTTTGCAAATGCCGTGTCAAATAAACGTTATATAAAAAAATAGCGTCTTCTACACCTTGTAAATGTGTAGTCTAGAATGTGTAGCATTTTCAATCAGCCCTAAATACTTTGATCTCTTGAAGAAATCTTGAAGAATCTTGAGAGAAATTTCTAACTTATAAACTAATAATAATCAAATTTAACTCGTCGATGCACTGTAGCTTTTCTTGTAACAGACAACATATTTTTAAGGTTTTTTAGTGTCTATTGTCTTAGTTATGGAATTGTTTTCACTAAGAACATTTCATAATTACATTCAGTTTACTGTGACTATCTCAAGTCATTAGTCATTAGTCATTTATACATTTATGCAATAATTTTCAAGCCCCTCCCGAAACAAAATTCTGGCTACCGGCCTGATTTCATTCCAACGTTTGATGTTTTTGATTACTAATGCTCTGGGCACGTTGGTGAATAAAGATACAACGTCCAAAGAAATTATTATGTAATCATCAGGTAATTTTATGCTGTTAACTTCTTCTCACAACGTAAATGAGCTATTTATGCCGTATTTGCTTTTAAGAGATGTTTGCAGAATATTGGCTATGTATTTCGACAGTCTGTATGTAGGAACTGTGATGTTAGGAATGACTGGACGCAATGGGAGATCACTTTTGTGGACCTTGGGTTGACCGTAAATCCTTGGGCAAGTTGCATTGTATATTGTCAAATATCTAGCTGTTTTCTGATCTATTAGATTTAAGTTTTTTAGTCTTTTCACGAAATTGTTGTTTTTTGTTTGTAATCCCCCTGTCGGATCTCTGGGTACGCATTTATAAGTGTTCTTGGCGTTCACTATTAAATTCATTTTTTCCTCGTAGGCTTCGGTATACATGATGACGGTCCTGTTACCCTTGTTTGAGGAGAGAACACATTTTTCTGGGTGCGACTTCAGAAATTTGTTTGTAGTTTTGTTAGCTGTGTCACAGAATTTAACTAATGGGTCGTGTTTTTCCGATTGTGTGTAAACTATGAATGTAATTTTGGATAACATTCGTGGCTTTGCAGCGATTTTTATCTCGTATTCGTTTATCTGCATTTGTACTAATTATACCTTCAAGATCTGTGAGTATGTGGTAGAATGGAATCTGATACAGTGCGGTGGGTGGTAATGTGAATTTTGGTCCTAAGCTGAGAAGGGTGACTGTTTCGTCCGGAATTTTCATCTTGGTTGCATTCAGGATAGCGCTCTCGTTTGTGAGAAGTGCTGATGATGTGGTTGTGGAGTCATGATACGTTTGAACTTTTGTGCTGTGACTTTCAGGCGTTTCTGGATATTGTTGCGAAATGCTGATTCTTGGGTCTCGAAGAAGGATTGCGCGGTGGTTTGGCATGTTGAGATAACTATTGTAGAATGTAGATTTTTAATGGCACGGTTGATCACTTTAATCTGATGGAAGGTTTGCTTAATATCGATGTTTAGTAGAGCTTTCTTAAACCTGATTATTGTTCGATTGAGTTTTCCAACATATGGACTATCGGCTGCTAATAGCTCATGGTTACATTTGAAGGTGCGAACTAAGTGTTGCGAAAAAACACCCGTTCGTTTGCATTTCATTAAATAACTCTTGCGGCTTAACATGATACTAAGTTTTCTTTTACTCTAAGAATAGTTATTCATTCTCACTACTGTCTGTAGTCCAAAAGATCCGTTAATGCATTGATATAAACTAAGGTACTGAGAGGCCATGATTGGTTGTCTTTTTGGTAATAGCTCGACTGTTTTGTAATATTTTCTTGTTAGATTTATTTCGGCTAAGCAGTCATTTACTATTTTTGAACTTTGTTTTTATTTATGCGACGTTTCGGCACTGTATAGCGCCATCTTCATGGGAAACTATGGGTAACATTGTAACATGCATTAACTTAACTTTAAACATCGAACACAAAAGGTTACTTACAATAATATAGTTCGTATACAATTTTTAAAATTTTTTGACGCTAGCTTGTCGTAGGAATTCAGCGAGTAGTTTTTCATCCCAAAATAGTTATAATAGATTTAAAATTAAATTTTTGTATAAAAATCACTTGCTTACAAAATAAATTATATCTCTCCTGAGGTTCTTTTGGAAACAATCTGGCAGATAAAATGGTTTTGGAAAGTTTTTTTGGTGCTATTTGTCGTTTTATGTATTATTATCTTTGGCTATGGTTTGTGGGTAAAAGATTGTGAAGAAGCCCTATTGAGCCTGTCGAGATCTACTCTCTTATTTACGGTATTTGACGTGTTGTTTATGTGACACATTTCTAGGAATGGCAGAGTGTGTGTATGAATGCACCATTGCACCACTACCATCGAAGATAGTAGTGTTATCGAAATCATAGTGGTGATTGTGTTCGATACAGTGGTCGATGAGAGCTGTTTTCTCTCTCAACTCACTCAGTTCGACTTCGGTACTTTGGTTTGAGTTGGTTAGACGGTGCCATTTGTTTATATTAGATTTATGTCCAGCCAGTCGGCTGCTGAGCTTGTTCTGGGTCATTCCTATGTAGAAGCTGCTACAGGAGCCACAAGTTATTTTATAAATAACATTGTTTAATGCATTCTTATTCTTAGGATCTTCCATGCTATGGAACAGTTCCATGCTATGGAACTGTTCTACTGTGTTATGTTGCCTGCTACAGATTCTAAGATGAGGATAGTCAGTATTGAACATTTTTGTAATTCTTTCAGTCAGCATTTTATCCGCCAGATTGTTTCCAAAAGAACCTCAGGAGAGATATAATTTATTTGTAAACTAGTGATTTTTGATGATGTGTTACTACCACCTATTGTAGCAAAACAACCGTTTTATTGCAATGGCCTGCTCTTACATTACTTCTTGTTCAATCTTTACCCATTGATCATAGTCAGCTAAACACCGTATGAAGGGCTAAAAAGGAGAAAGGTGGGCAATTCGCTTACTCGTGAGTAATCACTTCGCTTATATGGTCCACGGGAGTGTTTAAGATTCGCCTTCCAATGTTTAGATTTCATGAATCAACCGTAAAGAAAGCCATTGTATTGTAGAGCATTCCCAATAGGTGGGGAGAAGAGCCCGCCCTTTATCCACGAAATGTTATCGACAAGAAGTTGGCTTTTCCACTCTCCCTGTCCAAATCGTTTCAATCGGGTGCTCTGGTGGTCCCTCCCAGTCCCAATATATTGTTACGTTGGTAGTGGTACATGTAATATGATTTGGTTTGACAATTATCAAAATTGTATACATACTCTTGTGGTCTTCACTATCATCAATACCCAATGTGTATCCTCGGCAATGCACTGTAGTGTTCGCATGATACAGTCGCAAATTGGGTCGTTGTCGCGATTTAGCATATCAGAATGCGTCTCTCGTACCCTCAGCTCCATTTGGCTTTTTTTCTCCGATTCTCACTACTAGTACGCCTTGGTGATTCCAATTGTCAGTTCTGTTCTCTTGTGTTGTGTATCTATATTTCCAGTATTAATCGTAATGATCGTCGAAGCTACTAGTCAACATTTCAGTCCAGTTTCTGAAATTCCCGTTAGAGATCCTGAATTTGAAGAACTAATAGCGATACTAGTATATTTAGTCTACCTATCCTGAAAGAAGATAATTAGTAATAAATATAAGGTTGTCTTTATAGTTCTGTTTTCGAAGATTCTTCCGCTTACTGAAAATAGAGAATGTAATAAAGGAAAGAGATCTGATTTGATGCAACGGGATTCTCGAAACGTCAATGAGGTTCGCAATTTCACATTTACCGAACTACTGGAGAGCATATATATCGTTATTTGACAGACCAACTTGCCCGACTTGACTGCGAAGACGTAAAACGTACGTTTTTTTGCTGAATTGTTGAATGTTTTATATCAAAACGTAAACAACACTGAATCCAATTGAAGTTTTGTAAGTTTTGAAGCAATATGGACTCCAATACCATAATGCGTCCTATTTTTGATCATTCCAAAACGAAAAAAGATTCATTTATGCTTCTTTTATATTTGTTTATTTATTCACATTTCTTTATTTGATTTATATTTAATTAGTATGAATTTTATTTCTTTATGTAGTTATTTAATTGTTTACATTTATTTATTTATTTTTTATAGGGAAATTTGGTACCAATTGCTCTCCCCATATATAGGCATGCATATACACAAATACACCCATACACATATACTATTTAAATACTAGTTTACTTTTTCATTGAACAGTTTTTATTTATTTATCTATTTATTTAATTATGTATTCCTTAAGTTGTTTATTTATTTGTTTCATTATTTAGTTATTGATTGTTTTATTCATTTGTTTATTTATCTACTTATTCATATTCGAAATTTTTTTTTATTCATTTCGTTTATTTGATAAGCACAAATGCGTTAGCTTGGCGGTACCAAATACTTTTGTTTTTACATTTTGGATATCTTAAAACTAGGAGGTTACAATGTTGAAATATTTTTTTACAAAGGAAAAGAAAGTTTACAGCTATCTTAAGACTAGAAATAAGATTCAGTATACAAGAGAGGGCCAAAAGATTTTTTATGAAAAAATTTAAAACAAGGGATTCACTTTGATATACAAGAGGGGGAGTAATAGTATTTTACGAAATATTTTACGGTTATCTTAAAACTAACAATATAGTTTAGTACACAAAAGGGGGAACAAATATTTATGAGAAATTTCACAGAAATCTTAAAACTAGGGATTCAATTCTATTTACAAGATGGAGGATAAGAGTTTCAATAAAGAGTAAAAATTATAGCTATCTTAAAACTAGGAATACAGAATACTAATTTGATTTTTTTAACTAAAACTTATGCTTGGTCAGGATATTCAGAGGGTGGCTTATTTCCGCATCAGTGTAGCAGCAGTTGTATCAAGGACAGGGGAGAGACAGGGGAAGAAGAGCAAAACTTGCAACTTTCGCTCGAACGGGGGGGGGGGGAGGGGGATCAGCGAAACAAATTTGCGCCTCAGTCTAGTAAGTCGTCGAGTACCGGATTGGCGGATGGTATTCTTCGGACCAGCGGGGAATCCTTCAAAAGTCATCGGACCTCGAGTCGCTCTCGCTTCAGTTTCCTTCTATGCAGGCGTAGTGGTAAGGGCGACGGCGGTTACATAGTGGCACTCTGGAGCTGATCGGTTCCACAAGGCAGGAGGAAACTCTAAAAACGAGAAATAAAAGAGAGGGGCTAAATTGGGATATTCATCGTTTTTATGAAGGTATAAATAAGGGACATATAGGGGAAATCACGAGTTGCCAGCATATCTCGGACTGGTACATTGGGTGGTCTACCTCGGGCCCGAAGGGATTCCTTTAACTGAGACCTGGCGTCACAATACCCGGCGTGTTCGATGTCGTGATAGCCCTCGTCACAAGCGCACAGACTACTCTCCGCAAGCCCAATACGCCGCAAATGCGCATCCATGGTGTAGTGATTGGACATAAGTCGGGACATTACGCGAATAAAATCCCGACCCACATCCATCCCCCCGATCCAAGGCTTCGTTGATACCTTTGGGATAATCGAATGTAGCCATCGTCCAAGTTCCCCATTGCTCCACGAGGTTTGCCAACTGTTGAGCGTCCTCTGACGACAAATACTAAAAAATTCGTTGAAGCAGATTGGTCTTTCGTATATGTCACCATTTAATGCGCCCACCTTTGCTAATGAGTCGGCTTTTTCATTGCCCGGGATAGAACAATAAGAGGGGACCCAAACAAAGGTAATCTAATAAGATTTTTTAGATAACGTTCACAAGGACTCCTGTATCTTCTCCAGAAAATACGGGAATTGCTTTTTAGGCTTCACCGCACGAAGAGCCTCGATAGAGCTGAGGCTGTCCGAAACGATGAAGTAGTGATCTGTGGGCAGAGTGTCGATGATCCCAAGGGTGTACTGAATTGCAGCTAACTCTGCGACGTAAACTGAAGCGGGATCATTGAGCTTGAATGAAGCGGTGATAATATTGTTGAAGATACCGAAGCCAGTGGACCCATCAAGATTTGATCCGTCAGTGTAAAACATTTTGTAGCAGTAGACTTCTCAGAATTTATTATAAAATATATTGGGGATCACCTGCGGGCGTATATGGTCCGGGATTCCACGAATCTCTTCCTTCATGGACGTGTCGAAGAATACAGTAGAATCAGAAGTATCTAGGAAACGGACACGGTTGGGATTGTATGAAGAAGGATTGATGCTCTGTGCCATGTAGTCGAAGTACATGGGCATAAAACGGGTTTGAGAATTAAGCTCGACGAGCCTCTCAAAGTTTTCAATCACCAACGGGTTCAGAATGTCGCATCGGATGAGCAATCGATATGAGAGTTCCTAAAATCGATTTTTTAGCGGAAGAACGCCCGCCAGCACTTCGAGACTCATCGTATGGGTCGAGTTCATGCAACCCAAGGCAATGCGCAAGCAACGATACTGGATTCTCTCCAGTTTGATGAATTGTATGTTCGCAGCGGAGCGGAAACAGAAACACCCGTACTCCATCACCGACAATATCGTTGTTTGGTACAACCTGATCAGGTCTCCTGGGTGAGCACCCCACCATGTTCCAGTTATTGTTCGGAGAAAATTGATCCTTTGTTGGCATTTCTGTTTCAGATACCTAATGTGACATCCCCAGGTACTTTTAGAGTCGAACCAGACCCCGAGATATTTAAATGTGAAAACCTGGTTGATCGTTGCACCCATTAATAAAAGCTGGAGTTGCGCCGGCTCGCGCTTCCTAGAAAAAACAACCAACTCAGTTTTCTCCGTGGAGAACTCAATACCCAGCTGAAGAGCCCAAGCAGACAAATTGTCCAAGGTATTTTGTAATGGTCCTTGCAAGTCGGCAGCTTTGGGCTCTGTGACAGAGACCACCCCGTCGTCTGCAAGTTGCCTTAGCGTGCATGAATTGGCAAGACAATCGTCAATGTCATTCACGTAAAAATTGTAGAGCAGGGGACTTAGACATGAGCCCTGGGGAAGACCCATGTAGCTAAATCGCGATGTTGTTAAATCGCCATGCGAAAAGTGCATGTGCTTTTCAGACAACAGGTTCAGCAAAAAGTTATTTAAAATTGGTGAAAGACCATGCTGGTGCAGCTTCGCTGACAGAATGTTGATAGAAACTGAGTCAAAAGCCCCCTTAATATCCAAGAAGACTGATGCCATCTGCTCTTTGTTAGCATAAGCCATTTGGATTTCTGTAGAAAGCAACGCAAGGCAATCGTTCGTCCGTTGCCTTTGCAGAAGCCAAATTGTGTATCTGACAGTAAGCAATTTGCTTCAACCCAATTGTCGAGGCGAAACAAGATCATTTTCTCGAACAACTTCCGAATACAGGACAGCATTGCAATCGGCCGATACGAGTTGTGGTCGGAGGCTGGTTTTCCTAGTTTTTGGATGGCGATGACCTTCACTTGCCTCCATTCATAAGGGACAATGTTACCCTCAAGAAACTTGTTAAATAAATTCAACAAGCGCCTTTTTGCAGTGTCAGGCAGATTCTTCAGCAAGTTGAATTTGATTCTGTCTAACCCTGGGGCGTTATTGTTGCACGATAAGAGAGCAAGTGAGAACTCCACCATCGAAAACGGTGTTTCGTTCGCGGTATCGTGAGGAGACGCGGCGCGGCACGTGTTCTGTACCGGGACAGAGTCCGGACAGATCTTCTTGGCGAAAGCGTATACCCAACGGTTTGAATATTCCACGTTCTCGTTGGTACTATTACGGTTACGCATACGTCGAGCCGTACCCCAAAGAGTGCTCATCGCTGTTTCTCTCGTTAACCCGTCGACGAACCGGCGCCAATAACTGCGTTTTTGGCTTTCATTAGACTCTTCATTCGCCTTTCTAACGACGCGTACTGTTGATAGCTAGCGGGTAACCCGTCTTCCCGGAAGGCCTTATATGCAGTGGACTTTTCCGCGTACAGCTCTGAGCACTCTTTATCCCATCACAGGGTGGGAGACCGCCCATGGGTATTCGCGCTGGGTACTGGTTTAGTCTGAGCTTGTTTCGCACTGTCGAGAATCAAGCCAGCCAAAAGCCTGTACTCTTCCTCCGGAGGAAGTTCTTGAGTGGATTCGATTTTAACGGATATCGCGGTCGCGTAACTCTTCCAATCAATGTTCCGTGTGAGGTCATACGAGACATTGATTGTTTCCGATGGTCTTGAACCGTTAGCAATTGAAATCACGATAGGCAAATGATCGCTACCGTGGGGATCACCTTCCACATGCAATCTAACTGTAGCGAGGTCGAGCAAAGTGACAAATCCAACGCGCTTGCGCGTGCTGGTGGTGTAGGAATCCGCGTCATTTCTCCCGTGTTTAAGATGGTCATGTTGAAATTGTCGCAAAGATCTTGGATCAATGTTGATCTATTATTATCATGAAGACAGCCCCATACCGTACCGTGCGAGTTAAAGTCTCCCAGAACTAGCCGCGGTGCCGGTAGGGATTCCGTGATATTACAAAGCGTTCGGTGCCCTACCGAGGCTCTAGGAGAAATGTAGATGGAAGCAATGCAAAGGTCTTTACCTTTGATTAAAACTGGACAAGCGACAATTTCAATGCCTGGTATCGAAGGGAGGTTAATTCGGTTGAAAGAATAGCACTTTTTGATCCCCAAAAGTACTCCTCCATAGGGGTTTTCTCGATCCAGACGAATTATATTAAAGTCGTGGAAGTTGAGATTTATATCGGAAGTTAACCAAGTTTCACATAATGCGAAAGCATCACATTTTAAACTATTTAGTAAAAATTTAAAGGAATCGATTTTCGGGAGGATACTTCTGCTGTTCCACTGTAGAACAGTGATCGAATCGGTGACCTCGTTCGATGACTTAGCCATCGAAGGATACGATCGCTGCAAGGAGGGGCCATTTAGTAGTCAACTGCTTTAAAAATGTTTGCACTATAGGGAGAAAACGTATCAGAAGGCTTTTAAGAGGATCAGTAACATTGAAAGCTGTGAAAATTAAGTCCACTATGTCAGAAAATTTCATTAGTCCGTTACTGGACTGAGTGTGTGTTGGAAAAAGGGGACACTTGGGGTTTTGGTGTCCCTGAAAGTGGTGGATACTCCTTGTTAGAATTAATATTTCCAAGTCCTGGAGCAAATTGCTTCGGCTTTTGTGCATCACTTCCGTTGGATTTATTGATTGTAGTTGGCGCACTCTGAGTGGACGACACCTTGGCACCCTTACGAGGCGATGTAGTGGAGGCTGGATTTTCCTCTTCCTGGATTCCCCTGGGTTAACCAAAGATGTTCCCTCTCGTGGGTCGTCAGATTCTTGCTCAACGTTCGCCAAATCAGCATAGGGATTTTCGGACAGGACAGATGGCGAAGCATTTTTAGCATTTCTGCATAAGAGCGCCTTGAGCGTTCCTTAAGGGAGCGCTTAATTTTATCCCCGTGCTGCTTGTACGCAGGACATGATTTAAGAGCATGTGAAGGGCCCCCGCAGCAAATACACTTTTCAGTTTCTTTGTCGCAAGTGTCATCCCCATGCTCTCCTTCGCATTTGCCGCATCGTTTCTTATTTCCACAATATGTGGCTGTGTGCCCCAACTGCTTGCAATTGCTGCAGCTCATGACCCGCGGTACAAACAGGCGAACTGGTAGGCGAACCTTGTCAAGGAGGATGTAGTTGGGAAGAGAGGACCCGGCGAATGTCACCCGAAGCGAGCCTGATAGAGAGTAGGTAGTCTTACCTCCCTCGGTGTTTGCGGTATACAATTGTTTGCATTCTAAGATCTTAATCTGTTCAAGAGAGGGGTCCTTAAAGCAGCCAACCCCGTGCTCCAATAGTTCTTCGCATTTCAGGCCCGGTTCGGACACTACCCCATCGATTTCACAGGCCACACAAGGCACGTACGCTTTAAATTTCCGCGTAAAGCGCTCACAGCAAGCAATCGCGTTTGCCTGGCCGAGATCATTCACTAGAACACGTATCTTGTTTGCCCGAACACGTGTTTTCTGAGTTACGGCCGGGTAATTAGCAGTCAGATCTCGAGAAAGTTTTAATATATTAACCGGTTTCTCTCCGGTCCGAAAATATACCACTCATGGCCCAGAGGAACCTTCTGGGTACTGCTTTATACGGGGAGCAATGCGAGTATTAGGGGGATCAGGGACTTCCATGATTACATCAGATGGTATTTCGCCCTCGGCCATTTAAGCACGAGGGCAGAGCGTTATATAAACGGGAATATTATTTGATTACAAGGTAGAGTAAAAGTAGGGAAAAGGAAAGAAAGCAAATGAGGAAAAAAAGCAAAACTTATCTGCAAACAACGTCGATTGTTCCGCACCAGCGAAAACAATGTACTGGATTTACTGCCGGCACCAGCAGAATGGCAGCTAACGAACGAACAAAGGATGGCCTTCACTCACTGAAATTTACACACTGAACACCACTGTGAAATATAATGATCCGTTCCGTTCAAAGGTTGGGAGACGTATATCATATTTGAAAAATTATTTTAAATCAGTGAATTAGTTAACGCATCAATCAGTTAGTCCTCAGACCCATTAGTGAATCGATAAGCATTCCATCGACTGTTCACCTTTCCATTAACCTAGCCACTTCTTCAATCAGTCAACCAGCCAACAAATCGCTCAACCAACCAGTCAAATAATCAATAAAGTTTGTTTTTCCGTTTTTATCAATTTATTTTTTTTGCATTTTATAATTTTAGTTTTTATGTTTGTTTATTTAGTCATTTTTCCTGTCTTTTTATTTACTTTTTATTGCCTGTTTATTTATTTACTGTTACACCCACTGAATCATATACTAAATTAGTTGTTTGTCCTTTTAATTAGTTAATTTATCCATTCATCTGTTAGTTATACATTCCTTTATTCATTGATCGCTTAATCAGCCAATCAACCAACCAATTGATCAGTCTGCCAATCGCTCAATCGATTTACAAATCATTCTATCAACCGACCTATCCGTCCATCAATCAATCGTCAAGTCAATTATTCAATCTATCAATCAATCAACCAACCATCCTAATATTCATTCCCCGCAATTGGCCAACCATCAGATCATTTGCCCACCATCACCCATCAGTAGCCCATCATTCTATCAATCCATCCACCATTAATTCACTAGGATAAACCTCCATTCCATTAGTCAGTCATCTATCATTCAGTAAATCAGTCTGTTAGTCAATCACTTAGCCAATTCCTCTGCCCAATAATCATTAGCCACACATCCACACCTCTGTTTGTGTAATTCTAGTTTTCTATGCCTACACTTCTTTATTTATTCATTTTTTCCTATCTTTTCGTTTATTCTCCCTTTCCTCTTTATTTATTTGTTCATTAATTTCTTTGCTTCTTTTTTTGTTTGTTATTTGTTCGTTCACTCTTCGTTTTTTTATGCACTCATTTAGTGTTTTTGCTTATTTATTCATTCTTCCACCAATTTATTAATTTATGAAGTAAATAATTCATTTATATTTATTCTCTCATTCATCCATTTATTATTGTTGTTATCATTTAGTTCTGCGCTCCTCAACCTCCTTTATTTACTTTTTTGTATATAATTGTGTATTCGTCTATTTATTTATTTCTTCCAATCTCATTCACTATTTGACATCGCAACAACTAGCTTACCATCGCATACTATAACACACATCCTACCTCCCATACAGGGGAGCCACTAGTATACAGGTTAGAATAATTCACACCACCAGACGTCTTTACAGACAAACTTGATTACATAATGAATATGCAAAAGTACAGGAATTTGTATTCCACTTGCGACTTCATGTGATGTTGGAAGGGTTTTTTATTGTATTACACGGTGTTCCTAAAACCGTTATTAACTAAAAAAATGACCATAAATTTGGCATACGGCATTCGAAAGATACAGTATCCAAGCATCTTCTCAGTGAATTTCAAAATGATCCATCGAGGGGTTCGAGAGATATGGCGATTTGAAGTTTTATGATACGTTTCATAAGGCTACCAGCAAACATCCACGGGTTTGGTCCAATCTCCATAAACAAAAAAAATATTTGTCTACTTATTTAGTACATGGCATTCGAAAGATATAGTAATCAAGTATATCCCTTGCAAATTTGAAAATATTTCATTGAAACATCATTTTTAAAGGAAACCCTTGCGATTTAATTACATAAATATAATGTACAAATAGTGTTATTTATATGGTGCACTGAAAAAATATGAAAATAGGGTTGTCTCCCAAACGTTAAATATAATGTGTAAATTAAAAAAAATAGATGAAAGTTGGAATGTTTACTTCAAAAGGCCATATATCAATGGTATGTTGACTGATTCTAATTATTTTTTCATTATTGAACAGGTAGACGTTTCATCGTTAATTTTCATCAAGGATATAAAATAGAGTTGTCTACGTAAATAAATAGACAATATAATTGGTCTCAACTATATGTATTATAATTATTTAGTGATTATTTTTGTATGAAAAAAAGCGGCCTATCAATTTTTATATACTAGTTGATTGCAATTGCTGGTTACTACAAATTATGGATATATGAAATGTTAAAACTAACACAGTCGTGATTCGCTGGTCGCTCAATTTTTAACAGGAGCCGCTTTTTAGTTGTACCTCCGCTAGTTGGTCCATTGTCGACATCTGAATGTCAAATTCTCATGTTAAATTCAATTCGACAATAAAACTGACAATAGTTAGAGATATGAGAACTTGTACTAATAACATCCCCTTTGATCCCTCTACTAATAACATCCCCCAGTTTTAACATCTGTCAACCCAACCAGCGAATCACAATTGTACAAAATTTCCAACAAAAACCGTATCATAACATAAATTGATCTGAATCAGCAAATACCTTCATATTTTTGAATATATATATATATATATATATATATATATATATATATATATATATATATATATATATATATATATATATATATATATATATATATATATATATATATATATATATATATATATATATATATATATATATATATATATATATATATATATATATATATATATATATATATATATATATATATATATATATATATATATATATATATATATATATATATATATATATATATATATATATATATATATATATATATATATATATATATATATATATATTGAATTTACGGTTTTATTTTTCCATGATTTGTAGTTTGCGTTTGTTGCATTCAACTAATGTATAGAAATTGATAGGTCGTCGCTTTGAATAAGATATTTACTAAATAGTGATAATACATATAGTTGAGGATAATTAAGTTGTCTATTGTTTGAAGTAGCCAACTCTATTTTATATTCTTCTTGATGAAAATTAACGATGAAACGTCTACCTGTTCAATAATGAAAAAATAATTAGAATCAGTCAACATACCATTGAGATATGACCTTTTGAAGTACATTCCAACTTTCATTTTTTTTTAAATTACACATTATATTTAACGTTTGGTAGACAACCCTATTTTCATATTTTTTCAGTGCACCATATAAATAACACCATTTGTACATTATATTTATGTAATTAAATCGCAAGGGTTTCCTTTAAAAACCGCGACACGTATAAACGATCTTAATAGTCAATGGACAAACATGGATTCACGCTTGAAGTCTGGTAGAAAACCCATCTATGACCGCATACCACATCCAAACCGTTATAACTTTCGATTCCGTCAATGAAATATTTTCAAACTTGCAAGGGATATACTTGATTACTATATCTTTCGAATGCCATGTACTAAATAAGTAGACAAATATTTTTTTTGTTTATAGAGATTGGACCAAACCCGTGGGTGTTTGCTGGTAGCCTTATGAAACGTATCATAAAACTTCAAATCGCCATATCTCTCGAATCCCTCGATGGATCATTTTGAAATTCACTGAGAAGATGCTTGGATACTGTATCTTTCGAATGCCGTACGCCAAATTTATGGTCATTTTTTTAGTTAATAACGGTTTTAGGAACACCGTGATTATGATTCCGGACTTGATTTATAACCCTGCCTTTGATACTCCCTTATTCTATTTGGTTATTCTTTATACATATATTTTTTTAGCTTTTTCTTCGTTTCCAGTGTTTGTATTTTTTACCTCTTGTTTCATCATCCGATGATTCTCCGTCTGAGATTTCGCTAAATTTGCTGTTGTATATTTCCTCCGCTTGCCTTTTCAATTTGTCTCTGTCCTTAGCCAATTCTTTCCATTCACGTCTATTCAGTTCATATCTATCTAGATCCTGTTTTAGTGAATCGTTCTATGTTAGACATGGTCTTTCTTCTTTCTTATTCTTAAATTTCAATCTCAAAGCCTTGCGTAGTGGATGATTATTTTCCCTACGTAAAATATGTCCGTAATAATTGATGCTACCCACTCTAATTCTCCTGTTAATAGTTTTGCCTTCCAACAGCTTCCTAGCGTTAAACTTTAATCCTGGAGGTTTCTTGCAGCTACTAAAAATGTTTCTTAAGATGGCTTTCTCATATCCGCTCAATAACAGTTTGCTCTTTTTGGTTAGAACTGCAACTTTGGTGCCATGTAGGATTGAAGGTGCAAATACTGTTTTATAAATTAATTTCCCCGTTTCCCACGATGGTTTAAATTTTTTACCAAACTCCACGATCATCCTAGAAGCTCTATATACATTTGTACACCTTTGCCTATTGGTCATTTTTCTGTCTAATTTTGCAGTAAGGCATACTCCTAAACATTTTATCCTGTCACTAACTTTAAACGACATTCCGTTCAATGTTATCTCTTTTGGGTGGTAGGCATTATTATTTGGTAAACGAATCATTATCTGACTTTTCTCGCAATTAATTTTTAGTCCTACTAACAATAATTTGTCTTCAAGAGTTTTCAGTATTTTTTCTAATTGTTCTTTACTTTTGCTAATTATTAAAACATCGTCTGCAAAAGCCAAAATGAATGGAAGAAGTAAACAATCTATATTCATTAGTTTGACCTCTGGAATTTCTGCTGCTACTATGTTTAATACATCCTGCATTATTAAGTTGAATAGTGTTGGCGACAGTGGGCAACCTTGCTTGATACCTATGCCTCGTTTCACTTTACCCGATAATTGGTTCTGCCATAAAATTCTCGTTACTTCTCCCTTAACGCATAGCAGTATCCTATCCACAAACCTTGATGGTACGTTCAAATCTAATAATATATTTTTCAAGCTTTGTACATTAACTGTGTCGAACGCTTTCTGGATGTCTAGCGCTAGTACATATAGTGTTTCTCCAATTTTCTTCCATTATTCGTCTAGCAACAAATATATGGTCGTCTGTTGATCTGTTAGCTGTAAAAGCAGCCTGGTGCAATCCTTTATTATTTGCTTGGTTATCCATCTCGCATATATTTTATATGCCACGTTGCACAGTGATATTCTGCGGAAATGGTCAGCCCCCGAAGCTCCTGGTATCTTGGGGATCGGCACCTGTACCATTTGGTTCCATTCTTTCGGCATTTCGTTGTAGATTAGGGCATCGCAAAAAAACATTTTTTTTTTTGAATTCTCAAAGGCCCCCCCCTCTCATATTGTGACAAATGTCAAAGTAAGCTCAGATGCCAAATTTCACATCATTTGGATAATTCTAGACCCCCGCCCACTACGATTGAAATTTTTGAAATTGGTGCTATGGGAAAATGTGGAGGAAAAATATATTAAATGCTATAACTTTTGAAGTAGCAATCATAAAATTACAATTTATATCTCTTTTTAGAGGAAATAACCTTAGTATTCGAATGGAGATATTCCTGTTTCTATAAAAATACGGGAAAGTGGGGTACTGGGTCATTTTGACCCCAAAACCCCCTATTTTTTTAATTTTTCTGCTCCGTTGTGCAAACCATACATATTTTGCAGTTTTTCTAATGTGAAAAAATCTCAGAAATCGAACGGAATTTTTTAGACCTTTGTCCGAATACGAGAAGTTGGGGTTATATGGCCTTTTGTCATTTATATTAAATTTAATCATTTTCTCGTGCATATATCTCTATTATTCTTCATTCAATTTTCATAAATTGTACCTTGTTGAACGTGGAAAACCCATAGTAACAAAATAAAAATAGATTCGTTACCGGTAAAATTCAGAAACATCAAATTATCAGACATATAGTCTCGATTTCACATTTTTATCATAAAATCGCACATATTAACTCCATTTAACAACAAAATTCTTATTTAATTTACTATTTATAGTGAAAAATGCTCTTAGGAATCACATGAGAAAAGTTTCATACCTGGAAAAATAGGTGAAGTTGTGGTATTAGGACATTTAATGAAAAAAATGTGATTTGTAGAGTTAATGTCAAAAAATTAGATGTTTTTGAATTTTAACGCAAACGAATCTATTTTTGTTGTATTTCTAAAAATTTTCCACGTTCAACAAGGTACATTTTATGAAAATTGAATGAAGAATAATAGAGAGATATACACGAGAAAATGATAAAATTTAATATAGATGACAAAAGGCCCTATAACCCCAACTTCTCGTATTCGGACAAAGGTCTAAAAGGTTCCGTTCGATTTCTGAGATTTTTTCACATTAGAAAAGCTGCAAAATATGTATGGTTTGCACCCCGGAGCAGAAAAATTTAAAAAACATGGGATTTTGGGGCCAAAATGACCCAGTACCCCACAATCCCGTATTTTTCTAGAAACAGGAATATCTCCATTCCAATACTAAGGTTGTTTCCTTTAAAAAGATATATAAATTGTAATTTTCTGATTGCTACTTCAAAAGTTATAGCATTTAATATATTTTTCCTTCACATTTTCCCATAGCATTAATTTCAAAATTTCAAGCGAAGTGGGCGGGGGTCTAGAATTGTCCAAATGATGTGAAATTTGGCATCTGAGCTTACTTTGACATTTGTCACAATATGAGAGGGGGGGCCTTTGAGAATTCAAATAAAATGTTTTTCTGCAATGCCCTATTGTAGATATACACCTTTTCTATAATCTCGGCTAACATTCTTATTGATTCATGATCTGCATATTTTATAAATTCAGCATAAACTTTATCCGATCCAGGTGATTTTCCGTTACATGAGTTTTTGATTATATCCTCTATTTCCTGCGAGGTAGGGGGGTTTGGCAAGGGTACAAAGTCTTGTTCGCTATACTAAGTTCTATGTCCGGCCCTATTCCTTCTTGCAATATGTTCTCCCATACTCTTCCACTAATAAACCTTTCTCGTCAAAAAATTTTATATGATAGGATGCTTCCTTTTTATTCCCCAATTCGTTACTGCCGATTGCCGCGATGATTTGGTACCTCTAACTATTGAAAAAATCAAAAATAGTGCAAGCTGCTCATTTAACCCCATATTCTGAATACCTATCTTGCCTTGTTTCCCCGTATTTTTACACCATTTGGATGAATTTCCTGTGGGGAATACTAAAAGGATGCCAGATCTGCATATATATTAGTAAATCTGCAGATTTTGCATTTTCACTGCAGATGTTTTGCAGATTACAAATATTTAGCAGAGCAAAGCCTATGCCAGCCAATTTATACACAAGCCTTCAACATTTTTGATCATTTAAAATATATACATACTACATTTCTATGTCAAATTTATTGAAGATTTTTGTAGCAATCTGCAGACTTTTATATTTTCACTGCAGGCTATTGTTTAAATAGACCTGGCATCACTGATGCTGAAATGATTCATTCATATACCTGTCAAAAACATAGAGCATTGCATGAAAATTTATAACCTCACTTTTCTGACAGTTCAGTGTGCTTGTTTACCTAAGACTTGTTTACATGGACTTTTAAAATTTACATTACTTGAATACTTTCGATGCTCTTTGAAAGCCTATCAACTCAAGAGGGATGAGGATTGGAACAATGGGAACCTGGTGCCACATTATGCAACCAATTCGAATCGACCTTTTCACACAAGCTTGAATACAATAAACCTTTCGTTTCGAGATGAGTAATGTCACCCCTGGTTCATACATTGACCAATCGGCGCTGGATGCAAAACCCGGTGGCATATGCTGAATCGTAAGATCAAGCATTGGGCTATAAAACGATTGCTTTCTGGATGATGGATAAGGATTTGTACACATTTGTTTGTTTGCTCGTGGGTTAAGTCCTAACAAGATGATCCGATTTATTACTCATTTTTAGGTGGTGAAGTTTACTTGAACTTTATAGGTAACGAATTCGGTCGATGATAAGTTGTTGAAATGATCGTTCAATACCCATACCGAAAAAAGTTTCCATTGGTCGCTTTCGAATGGAACAATTATTTATTATTCGTGTTCAAGTTCCATTACAGCAAAAGTTTCGTCGATTGACGATTATCGCATTGTCGTTGAGCCGGCAAATGCAAAACAGTGCTCGGCATTGACATTAAGGAGTAAGAAGGATTTGATAGGAGTGATAAGAATGCAGAGCATTATAAATTCTGGAGGGAGGAGAAATTATATGTAAATTTATATTATATCCCGAGTTGCCATCATTTTTGCACCGCAATAAAGCTTTCTGCAACTGCTGTCTTGTTCAAATTGGCAGGAAATAACTAGGCAGCGAATGATAAATTGCATAGTCAATTTATTTACTTTTTCGGAAGGATAAGTAATTAGTATGTTGTGAATATATATGTGTCACCGGTGCCGTGTGTTATGGTGGTACCGGACGGAACCGTTGGTCAGCAGACCGTCCTTGTCGCACTGGTCATAAATGCGACGTTTTTTCTCATCTGATAGCACTTGACATGTTTCGGAGATCTGTCTTAACGCTCTCTACTTAGCGTAGGATACGCGAAACCGCTGCTAGCTTTCGTAAGAAAATTCCTAGTTGCTGCTACTCTATCAGTCTCTCTCTCGACTGAGGACTACAATTTCGGTCGACTAAATTGTGCTATGAAAATTGTACTTCCTGGAATTTCACCTAACGAGATCAATTCATTGTGAGGAATTTCGCTGCGTTCCAATATTGCTTGCCTCTGTAGGTGATGATGTGTGTGGATTCACTTCGGCAGCCAGGTCTTATGTTTTGGGTAATTTTGGTATCTTATTCTGCTGAATAAATCATCTGGCCAAAGCCTCTACCTTATTCTATGGTCACTTTAAAAACGCATTGCTATTTAATCTTGTAGCTCTTGGCAAGTCAGTCCTGGCACTGTTCTCGACTAATCCTGGCACTATACCGCTGACGTCGCACTTATTACGGTGATCTAACTTGGCGAGAGCGGCAGTGGTTTCGTCGGAATTGTTCACTCGACAAGCAGGAAGTGCAAGGACTCTGCTACTTATGCCTGAGCCCCTCGTTGAAACCTTCGTCCTGTCGGAGTGTTAGCTTCGTCCGATACCGGAGCGTATTGCTGAACCGAAACAGTCTGCTACTGGCGCTGCTTCCTTCGAATCGGAATCGCTGAATATTCCCGTTAGCCGAATGTCCAACGTGGCCGAAGGCAAACCGATTGCACCAACCGTAGCTGAAATTTTGGCCTTTAATCCAAGTCCCTGCCATTGACATAGCGACAGACGAGTGCGGCGCAGGTTGGACCATCGGTTGACTCGGTGCCGGACAGGGCGAAACAGCTGCAACAGGAGCGGACCTAGTATGGGGTGTAAAAGTCATCAATTGCCATAGATCACCAAAATGCTCTGCGTGAACATTGTGAACAAAACAAACCAAACGAAATTGATCGCAACAACGATAAAATAATCTAAATTCTACCCAAACATTTGAAAATGAGAAAAAGGCAAAAGAAGTTTTGGTCGAATTCATTATAATTCTATTTAAAAATTGAATACTGTTTTATTTAGTTTGATTGCGCATCTTGTTTACATCAGGCACACCCCTTAATTCATTGAGTACGTATTTCACTGCCTTTATAATCCTTTTAGAATCAGTTACAATAATCCTTTATAATCATTTTATAGGCCTTTTTCAAATGTTTAGCTGGAAATTCCTTGCTTCTTCAATGAATCATGTACAAGAAAAGTAAAAATGTTAAATTTAACGGAACAATGTATGATGCCGACATCAATTAAAAAATACAGCTTAGCGACCTTATTGGGAAAGTTTTAACATTTGGCAGCGAACCAAACCAAGTTTCTCATACTATGATCGAATCAACAAAAATTCCAAGATCATGTAAACAATCTCTTTGAACTGTCAAAAAAGTGAGGTTAAACATTACCATGCAACGTTCTCCACGAGAGGTTCACTTTAGTTTGTTTACATATCCAATGAACTTTGTACCGCGACTCACCACTTCATTTGCCGCGTTGCCAGGAAGCCAAGCAAAAATATACAAAACAGTGCTGCCCAAACACATATTTTGAGTCCCACCATTCTTGCAAAGGTGAAAAAATACTCAACATTCTTGCATTTTTCAAATTTAAAAAAATCATTAAAAATCACGATAGCTCTAAAAAGTCTCATTTCAGCGGAAATATTCTTAAAAATGTGTAGTCTTTTGAATAAAAATAAGAAAAAAGGGGGTTAGG